>NW_025920104.1:39673-339673 GCF_902686445.1 Sciurus carolinensis
GCTGATCCCTGAGCAAAAAAATTATATCAGTGATCCAAGGATAAAAGGAGCAGGAGCAGAGGACAGACTGTGTGGAAATGCTCAGTTGGTGATTATGAATGGATATTTGGGGGAAAATTCACATATACATCCTTAGCCATTACATTCACAATCTACTGATGCCTTTCTTAATCATTTTTCTTATTTTTCCTTTTGTCATTTTCCTTTCAAATATTCTAAACAGCAGAGAGTTGTGCAAAATGCACAAGTCAGTTCAGGTGCTGGATCTTGCCCATCATCTCAGGTAAGGGTGAGGCAGAGGAAGTTGCTCCTCCTGGGCAAGGCCTGCTTCCCTTAATGAGGGAATGCCTCAGCAACTTAGTCAGATGCTTTTGGGAGATATAAACATGCAAAGACTAGTGATGGTGGCTTACAGTGTCTGGGGTCCCAGGACTGAAACATGGTGGCAA
Source organism: Sciurus carolinensis (assembly GCF_902686445.1). Lineage (NCBI taxonomy): Eukaryota > Metazoa > Chordata > Mammalia > Rodentia > Sciuridae > Sciurus > Sciurus carolinensis. Next base: position 40,123 of record NW_025920104.1, read on the forward strand.
AAAGGAAACATTCTTCATCCAATTTCAATCTTCCATTCATTTTGATTGCAGTTATTACTCTCAAGATTCATTACAGTGAGATGTGACTGAAAGTCATATCCTTGATCTTTAACTCATTCAATTCCACTGAGAAAAATGTCTCACTTATTTACCAGTTCTCCTGTGACATGAGAGCAAAAGATGGGAGAGCTCCTGTAATCAAAGGGGAAGGAGCAGGCAATGGGCAGGTCACTTGTGAAGGGCAAGTGGGTTCCAGGTTTGGGTAGGGGAAGGCATTTGGTTTCTCTCCCAGAGGGTTTTTTGAAACTTTGGGCAACATGCAGTTTGAGGAGTGGCTCCCTGACATAGTATCTGCACCACAGATACTGCCTAAGGTCACAGAGGAAGGGCATGAGAGTATGGTGGCTTCACAGTTCCCATGGCAACCAAAGACTCTTCCACTATTGGTCGCTTCAAAGATTCAAGAAAAGCACAGGCTCAGCTGTGATGGAAAGAGAAAAGAGGAAGGGACCTGGTGCCAGGGGCTTGTGGTTTTCAAGAAATTATTCTAACCTCATTGCCCAGGCAATGAGAAACAAAACTGTTTGTGGGGTGGAGCCCCATGGGTGATATATTACTCCAGTTCAGGCAGGACACGATATCCCACTGAAGACCAACAGCTTGCATTTCCACCCAGTCCCTATGGTTGCACTGTACTACTTTGGCTGCACCATTCATCCTGACAGCCCGCTCACCTAGCTCCTTTTTCATGGAATTAGCTTCCACAAGTTCCAGGACACCAGACTGGGATGGAGGGGTGCTTGAGGGCACGTGGGTCACCAAGGTTAGACAGGCAATAGCTTCAGTGCCCTCCTAACCAACTCCTCCAGGACTCACCACACTTGGATCATCCTAATCAGGAAACTAGCCTAGACCACTAGCAGCCACACGGAATGATGGCTGGTGAGGGCTCAGGGCAGGGGAGCATGCAGTGCAGTACAGTGGCTTAGGTGACATTTGACTTGAGACACATCACACCCCATCTGGTGGGTGTCCCCTCCTTTCCTACAAAGTTCAGAAAGGTGATAACTTAAGCTAGGAAATTGGTCTTCTAAGTGAAGGTGAGTGACTCCTTCAATGGTTCACGAGGAGAGGAGAAAGTCATTCACTCAGCATGTTGAATGGACGACAGGATGGATCTGACATACAAGGAGAGATGTTATGTTTTCACTCCACCTGCTAGACCCCACCTCTTTGGCTGCTGCATTACAACTAGGCTGTACTCAGAAATTTATGTGCTGGAAGTTTTCTGGGGGCACCTCAATTCACCTCAAGATGCAGAAGTGTCTGGCCAATCTGTTTACACAAGGGTTGGTTCTCTTTACCGGATTAATGAATGTGTGGCACAAGGCTATGTGGGATATTGCCAGGAGTCCTCTAACCAGTCCCAGGAGGATGCAAGCTACAAGCCTCTGGATGACATAAGAGTCTGCTGATGACATGATGAGTACAGTTTCACAGAGCATAACACCAGATTTGAATATACACTGTGCTGAGAGTGGAATGGTGCAAAACTTCCAAGCTGAATATTCAAAACTGGAGAGTAAGGATATTTGGGAGGCATAAAAAGCAGAAGGGTGTTGGTGCTGAAAAACAATTTCAATGAAGACACATTCTGAAACTAGCCATCCTTCATGGTCAACCCACAAATTCTATGAAATATCCTCAGCTTCATTACACTCAACAAGTACAGGAAGTATTAATTGCCAGTTCATTCTGTAAGCAACCATCATTACCAATCTTAATTCCCCTTGCAAAGACATCAATGCCCTTGCAAATTCCTGTCTCTTTCCTGTTCCTCGCAAGGGACAGTTAATCATACATATGCTGATTCCTATATTTTCTGGCACAAGAAACATGAGCAAAGGCTTTCTTTACATCACAGCACTGACATCCATGACCTACAATTTAAACAAGTTGAATTTAGTATATGCAGCACTAAACCCTGGATCTCCAATAAAGAGTGTACAAAATATCAAATATTTAAGCCCCAAAATCTCTACTAAAATGCAAAAGTGAAGATGCAACATGGGCAAAATCTGAATATCAAAACAAGAGCGGTTCTAGAATATCCACCAGTGTAATAGGACTTACTGAGTGCAAAAATATACCTCAAGAATTTGCAAATTGTCAAATCCATTTTCTTCTTGACTTTCCTCTATCCCCACAAAAATGTCACATGCCTAATGTCTGATTCCATTCTTCTGGTGTGAGTTCTTGCAAACAGATGTTTTTGTGTCATTCCTTACCCTACAAATCACAATCCATTAATTCCCAGAACTGTGGTAAATGTGAGAACAACTCACAATGTGAGTTGTTGTTATGCTTCACCCAATACTACACTGCATCTCTTGAGGACTTCCATCAATATTAACCAGAGTCTATAAAAGGACTCCATTCCTCTTGACACTGGAGCTCCAATGATACTGGGAAAGTACATATATCCCCCATATTCCCCCTGAATGCTATCGTTAGAAGCTAACATGAATCCATCACCAATTCCTACCATTATTCATCAAGTCACATGCAAGCCACTGCAAAGCAAAACTGACTGAGAAACTCCATTGCCATGGGTGGCTGTCCTCTGTATTCACTTCTTCACTTTCCAGTTGACATTGAGGTTCACATATAGAGTGCTCAGGTGTGGAAGTTCCCTTCATTGGTGGAGAGTACAGGAGGGTTCCAAGAAGCCTGGAGAGTGCCAGGGACCAGGGCAGTTGCCATTTTAAATTTTCTGCCACTGCAACCTGGTGCACATTGCATAATTGAAGAAGATGCTGAAGAAATATCCACATAAGCATACTCATGAGAAACACATAACATATGAACTAATGAGAGTTGAGTGATGTCAAGGAACAGGAACCCATGAGAAATGCAAGTTACTGGGGAAGAACTGCTTTCTTGGAGTGCAGTTGCCTGGTGAAAGGAGTCAGTGGATGTTGGTTTCATGTGAAACTGGTGCTTTTTTACAGTTTTGATTCAGTTGATGAAGAGAGAGGAAAAGAAAATAGAAAGCTGAGAGGATGAAAGGTTGACATGTTCAGAAGTGGTATAATTTTTTTTTATTTTTTTTTATTCCCCCAGTGATGGGTATTCAAACAAGGGCTTGCACATGCTAGGCAAGCACTCTATGAGATGGACTATATTGTCAGCACAGGAACAGCTCCTCTAAGGCACATGACTTAATCATCTTTGGGTCTTACCCTGTGATATTCTATGCAAGAAGCAACACTAGAGAAAGACAAACAATGTATAAGGCATTCTTAATTCTCCTGTTCACAAAAATCCTGCAAGGAACATTTGGCATGTCAGTACCCACAGTCTAGGCATAGGTTCTGAGGGAAAGATTTATCCCATCTTTACCTAAGGAGGAAAATGGTTGTAGCTAATACCTCAGCAGAAAATTATATCAGTGATCCAAGGATGCCAGGAGCATGAGCAGAGGCAGGACTCTCTGGCAATTAGAATAAGCTCAGATTGTGGTATCCCCTCCTTTCCTACAAAGACCAGAAAGGAGACACCTGGAACCAGGGAATTGGGTCTTCTAAGTGAAGGTGAGTGGCTCATCTGGTGGCTTATGAAGAGAGGAGGGAGTCATTCAATCAGCAAGTTGGACAGAGGACAGGACATATCTGACATGCAAGGAGAGATGTTTTGTGCTCACAAGGAGGTGTACCCCACCTCCTTGACTGCTGTCTAACACCTAGGCTGCACTCATAAATTTACCTGCTGGGAGATTTCCAGGGGTACCTCAATTCACCTTGAGATGCAGAAGTGTCTGGTCTTTCTGTGTTCATAAATGTGTCCATCCACTTGACCAGACTAATTCCTGTCTGGAACAAGGCCCTGTGGGATATTGCCAGGAGTCCTCTAACCAGGCCCATAAGTATGCAGACTACAAGCCACTGGATGAAATGAGAGCCTGGTGATGACATGATGAGCACAGTTTTATGGGGCATAACAACAGATTTGAACATACACTGTACTGAAACTGGAATGGTGAAAAACATCCAAACTGATTATTCAAAATAGCAAAGTAAGGACATTTGGGGGCATGAAAAGTAGAAGGGTGTTGGTACTGAAAAACAACTTTGATGAAGAGACACTCAGAAACCAACAAATCATTCATTGTCAACCTACAAATTCCACAATATATCTTCAGCCTCATCATACTCTAAAAATACAGGAAGTACTAATTGCCAGTTCATTTTGTAAGCAACCATCATTACCGAACCTAATTCCCCTTTTAAGGACATCAATGCTCTAGCAAATTCCTGGCTCTTTCCTGTTGCTCGCAAGGGACAGTTGAGTATATATTGATTTCTATTTTTTTTTTTGCACAAGAAACATGAGCCAAGGCTTTCCTTATATCACAGCACCTACACCAAGGACCTACAATTTAAATGAGTTGAATTTGGGATATGCAGCACTAAACCCTGGCTCTCCAAATAAACAGTGCACCACAATATCAGAGATTTAAACCCTAAACCACTACAAAATTGCAAAAGTGAAGACTAAACATGGGCAAAACCTGAATATTAAAACAGAAGTGGTTCTAGAATATCCAACTGGGTATTAGGACTTATTGAGCAGGAATAGTATACCACAAGCATTTGAAAATTGTCAAATCCTGTCTCTTTCTTGACTTGCTTCTATCCACCACCAAAATGCCACATGCCTAATGTCTCTGATCTCCTTCTTCTGGTGTGAGTTATTGCAAACAGCGGTTCTTGTGTTATTCCTTACCCTACAAAGTACAATCCATTAATTCCCAGGTCTGTGGTAAGTATGAGAACAGTGCACAACATGAGTTTTTGTTATTCTTCACCTAGTTCTACTATGCATCTCTTGAGGAAATCCATCAATATTAACAAGAGTCTTTAAAAGGACTCCATTCCTCTTGACACTGGAGCTCCAATGATATTGGGAGAGTAGGTTGTAAATCACCCCTGCTCCTCCTGAATGCAATCATTAGAAGCTAACATGAATTCTGCACAAATTTCTACCATTATTCATTAAGTCACATGTAAGTCACTGGAAAGCAAAACTGACTGAGAAACTCCAGGGCAATGGTGGCTGTCCTTTTTCCTCACCTCTTGGATTTCCAGCTGTCATTGAGGTTCACATTGAAACATCTCATGTGTGGATGACTCCTTCAATGGTAGAGAGTATGGGAATGTGTCTAAGAAGACTTGGTTTCCAAGGGACCAGTGCAATTGTCATTTTGAATTTTCTGCCACTGCAACCTGGTGCACATTGCATAGTTGAAGAAGTTAGTGAAGAAATATATGCATAAGCATACTCATGAGAGACACATAACCTATAAACTAATGAGAATTGAGTGATATCACAGAACACGTACCCCTGAGGAGTGCAGGTGACTGGGAAATACTGATCCTTTGGAGCTCAGCTTCCTCCTGAAAGGTTGTCAGTGGAAATTGGTTTCCTGTGAAAATGGTGCTTTTTTACAGTGTTGATTCAGTTGATGTACAGAGGAGAAAAGAATATAAAAACTCCAGAGGATGGAGGGTTGACATCCTTAGAAGTGGTTTTCTCTATTTTTTTAGGGTCCCCCAGTGATGGGGATTTGAACAAGGGCCTTGCACATGCTAGGCAAGCACTCTAGATGATGGACTATATTGTCAGCACAGGAATAGCTCCTCTAAGGCACATGACTTGATCATCTATGGGTCTTACCTTGTGAAATTCTAAACAGAGAAGCAACCCAAGACAAAGACAATGTCTAAGGCATTCTTAATTCTCCTGTTCACAACAATCCTGCAAGGAACCTTTTTTGCATGTCAATACCCACAGACTAGGATGTGGGTAAAGAGGGATAAATTTATCCCATCTTCACTTTAGTAGAAAAATGGTTGTACCTGATCCCTGAGGAGAAAATTATATCAATGATCCAAGGATACCAGGAGCAGGAGTGAGGCAGGCATCTGTGGCAATTAGAATATGCTCAAGTTGTGAGTATGAATGGAGATTTGGGGGATCATTCAAACATGCATGCCTTGTCATTACATTCACAATCTACTGTCACCTTCCTTGAATATTTTTTCTTATTTTTCCTTTTGGCATTTTCCTTTGAAAAATTCTAACCAGCAGAGACCTGTGCAAAGTGCACAAGCCAGTTCAGGTGCTGGATCTTGCCCATCCTCTCAGGTATGGGTGAGGCAGTGGAAGGTGTTCCTTCTGGTCAAGGCCTGTTGTCCTGGATGGGGAAATGCATCAGCAACTAAGCCAGATGCTGTTAGGAGATATAAACAGGCAAAGGCAAGTGGTAATGGCTCATAGGGTCTGTGGTCCCAGGATCAAAACTTGGTGTCAAAAACAAAATATTCCTCATCCAACTTCAATCTTTTGCTTGTTGCATTTTCAATTGTCTCAAGATCATTACAGTGAGATAAGTGGCTGAAAGTCACAACCCTGATTTTTCACTCATTCTGTTGCATTCATTTCCACTCAGGAAAATGCCTCACTTGGTTACCAGGTCTCTGTGACATGAGAGCAAAAGATGGAGGAGCTCCTATAACGAAAGAGGATGGAGCAGACATCAGGAAGGTAGGTTGTGAAGGATGAGGATTTTCCAGACTCCAGTACGAGAAGGAACTTTGTTTGTCTCCTCATAGGGTTTTTCTGAGCCTTGGGCAACATGGAGTTTGAGAGTGGCTCCAGTGACATGGCACCTTAACTGCAGATGCCACCTGAAGTTACAGAGGAGCTGCATGGCAGCATGGTGATGTCACGGTCCCAAGGCAACCAGAGAGACTTCTGCCCCTGGCCTCTTCAGACCAAGATTCAAGACAAGCACTGGCTCAGTTGTGATGGTAAGAGGAAATATGAATGCAGCAGGTGACAGGGACCTGTGGTTCTCAAGAAATGATTCTAACCTCATCAGACAGGCGATGAGGAACCAGGCTGTACTTGGGCTGGAGACTGTGGGCAATATATTTCTCCAGATCCAGGCAGGACAATGAATCACACTGAAACCTGACAGATCTCACTTCCACCCAGGCCTGCTAAGTAGTGATGTACATCTTTGGCCTCACCGGTCATCCTGAGAGCCTGCTACCCTAGTTCCTGCTGCAGGCAATTAGCCCCCACATGGTCCAGTGGCCCAGACTGGGAAGGAGGGGTGTTTGAGGGCAGAGGGTCACCAAGCTTAGCACTGGCCCCAGCATTGCTCTCTGAACATGCTCCAGGATTGGGCACACCCAGATTTTGCTAGTCAGTAATCTATCGTAGGGCACTAGCAGTCACACAGAATGATGGCTGCTGAGAGCTCAGGACAGGGGAGCATGCAGTGCAGTACAGTGGCTTAGGTGATTATTAAATTGGGACACATCTCACCACATCTGGCAGGTGTCCTCTCCTTTCCTACAAAGTCCAGAAAGGAGACACCTGGGACCAGGGAATTGGGTCTTCTAAGTGAAGGTGATTGTCTCCTCTGATGGCTCATGAGGAGAGAAGGGAGTCATTCACTCAGTCTGTTGGACAGAGGACAGGACATATCTGACATGCAAGGAGAGATTGTCTATGCTCAGTCCACCTGCAAGACCCCTCCTTCTTGACTGCTGCCTTACACCTAGGCTGCACTCAGAAATTTACCTGCTGGGAGTTTTCCAGGGGCACCTCAACTCACCTCAAGATGCAGAAATGTCTGGCCAATCTGTGTTCACACAAGGGTTTGTCCTCTTGACCAGACTAATTTCTGTCTGGCATAACACCCTGTGGGATATTGCCAGGAGTTCTCTAACCAGACCCTGGAGGATGCAGACTACAAGCCAGTGGATGAAATAAGAACCTGGTGATGGCATGATGAGCACCAGTTTTACAGGGCATAACACCAGTATTGAACATACACTGTGCTGAATCTGGAATTGTGAAAAGCATCCAAGCTGAGTATTCCAAATGGGACAGTAAGGACATTTGGGGAGCATGAAATGCAGAAGGGTGTTGGTGCTGAAAACCAACTTAAGTGGAGCCTGATCTACAAACATTTGACACAAAGTTAGACTATTTTTTATGCCTTGTAGTAACATTTTCCAATGAAACCATTGATAAGGTCTTTATAAATTTGGTGATGGTAAACTAAAGGTCAATCTTTTACAATCCTATTGAGCTAATGGAATAGTAAAAAAAAAAAATCCTGTAAATCTTTAACAATAATATGTGAACCTTTAGGTATAGTCACAGGAAAAGGAAGACCAGACTGAAGAGCTCCCATACTCTCTACAGTATCATTGATAACTCTCAAATCCTGTAATAATCTCCATTTACCAGATTTTTTAAAACAAATTATGGAGTATTCCATGGACTATTAGATGGTTCAATATGTCCCTTTTTAATTGTTCCATAACTAGAGACGTGGCTGCATTTTATTTATTTATTTATTTTTTTTAGTAAGGGGCCATTTTTCTACCCAAACAGGAGAATCTGATTTCCATTTAATTGGGTCAGCTCATTTAACAATAGCCCCTAAGAAAATGGCAAAGACTAGTCTCATCTGTTAAGGTAATACTAAGTTGTTCCATTAAATTTCACCCCCATAGTGAAAAGGGCAAAGTTGGTATTAACATAAGGTTGGAAATTTCCCTTGTAATCTCCAATGTAAAATTTCTGCACTTTTAGCCATGTTTCAGGCTAACCCCCAACCCGCTAGGGTTGAGGGAGATTTAGTTGTGGGCCAGGACATAGGCCAATTATGAGCTGCTATACAAGTTACATCAGCTCCTGTATCTAGTAATCATTTAATAGCTTTTCCTTGCACTTTAATGGTTTTCATTGGCCTTTGTTTAGAAACTTTTTGAATTCAAGGTACAGTATTAGTAGAGCCACAACCACCAGTATGTTCCTGGGTAAGTGTCTGGTTTGGCAATCTTAAGTAATAATAATTGAGCAATCTGCTGCTGAGGAAAAATTTGAACTGTTCTTAGAGGTGGGTAAATCATAATTATTTTTTCTCCATTGTAACCAGAGTTACATGCCAATAATGAGCCCCATAAGTCCTTTAGACAGTGGGCCATATACTCCAGTTGGAATTAAAATCACTTCTGATTCAGGGGTAATGATTAAATATTTAGCGGAAGACAAATCTAATCCAGTGCTTCCTGAGGTTGTTCTTGCCAAGTCTTTGATTGTTGTCCTATGAAAGTTTTCTTGTTTGGACTCCAATAACCCCAATTGTTTTGGGGGGCCTGTTTCTGGCCCTAAGACCCATTTTTTGATATAGGCCTAGAAGAACCTATTGGAATCATAGAAGGCTCCTCAGAAGGAGCCAAAGGATTGGCTCCAATAGGATATCCATCTTTATGAAATTTATATCTACTTTCTTTGGCCCAATTAAAACCCTTCTGACATTTAGGGCACACTGTTTTGGGAGTGTGTGTCATATTTCAATCCTCCTTGTGGACCTTGAGGACAAGCTCTGCTAAAATGTTCTGCTTGACCACAAGAGAAGCAATTTGCTTGCAGGTGAAGTGCCACTAATGTTATTTCCCTGGTTAACTCCCTTTAAAAATGGAGAATATGTCTTACATTGCAAGGCAGTTGCTATTGCCATGCATTGAATATGAGCAGGGCTGCTATCCATACATGTTTTAATAAAATTTGATAAGGTTCCAGTTTTCCTTATGGGTCTCAGCAAACCTGACATGTAAGGTTGACATTCTCAAAGGCGAACTGTTTCAGTAAAATATCAGTTGCCTTTGGGTTTATAATAATCTTTGAAATTTTTTTTCTAACTTGGCCAAGAAATCCTTATAAGGCTCCATTAAACCTTGTTTAACATTGCTGAGAAAAGTGGTTTTAGTGTCAGTGAAAGGAAGCCGTCACCAAGAAGCAACTGCAATTTTAGAAATTTCACTTAATTCAACTTTTGAAAGGCTGACTTGAGTTTTTGGATAAGCCTGCTTTTCAGTTCCCATAATCATGGATATAGTTAATTGACCTCTATTTCAGCTAGTAAATTGTTTGTGAATGGTTGGTTTAGCTTGTTCTTTATACTCTGTTTCCCAAAGCAAATATTGCCCTGGAGACAGGCATGATTGAGCAGCCTTTGCCAATCAAAAGGAGTCATCCAATTTACTCTGATATTTTCTACCAATTGGATAACATAAGGAGAAGTAGGATGAAAATCTTTCATAGCACATTTTAGTTCCTTAACAATTTTAAAAGGTAAAGGTTCCTAAACTGGCTTATCATCCTCACTGCAGGTTACCACTGAAAATTCATATCCTATTTCACCAGCTACACCTGCCTCAGCAACAGCAGCCTTTCTTGTTCTTTTTACTCTTTGGTGGAGGCACTATGGCCCATACAGGAGCTACTGCTGGTGGCCAATCCTTGTTATGATAATGAGCAACAGCTTCCTCTAAATCTTCACCTGAAGGGATGAGTTTATCCTCCTTTTTATCACCCCATCCTCTGAGTCAGAGGATAAATCCGCATCTATATTTTTATAATCTGGGGTTTATACAGTAATGGAGTTTCCTCAGGGGAGGAAGCCCTATTACCTAAATGCATACTTTCATGTGTGGGTTCAATTGTATCTCTGAACAAATTCCAAAGAGCAAATGCATCAGCAGGCACATGTTCAGCCCCATAATTTAAATAATAGGCCTGCATTTCTTCCCCCAGGCATTTCCAAGTAGCAAGATTAAACCTTACTTCCTGGGAGAACTAGGGTGAGCATTCTTGCATGAAATAAAAAAAAATCTGCACAGCTGTCTGGTAGTTACAGGAATTCCCCTATTAATGAGAATATACTTAGCAATATCAATGAATAAAGCTCTATCTTTACTTTCTTGTATGACCCATGCTTTTTTCACTCAGCCTTTTTTCTACTGAGGTTCCTACTAACTTCTCAAAGTTCTGTGATTTCTTCCCTTTCCTCACTCAGTCTTTCTACTGAGGGGACTGCAGAACCCTTGGCAGAATCATAGCCTTACTCTGAAAATCTCTTTTAATCTCTTACCTGCACCACGTTGGGTGCCAAACTGCTGAGGTCCAGTCCTAGCAAGGGTCGTAGTGGTCTCAGGTGGGGGAGTAGGAGTTGGCATGGTGGAGAACAAAGCAATACAGACTCAAGAAATAAATGCTAAGTTCTAAATTTTATTTTTGCAACCAGATTTTTATACATTAAAAGGTTGACAGTTACACATGTTTTTCCAGAACAAGAAAAGAGCACAATGGAAAAAAAAAACAAAAATATATTGTGTAATCATTACTAATCTAGGCAATGAAGTATTCTAATTATTCTTAGTAATTGCTTACTTGTGATAACCTATAACTAAACAATAAGACATATTAATATTGCTTAACTTATCATAAAGGTTAAAAAAATTTCAGCACAGTTGAGTAAATGTCAGTCATGTGGCTACTGCTGTGGTAAATAAGTGCTAGACAGTTGAAGCTAACAATAACATGATATCATATTATACTGTGTGAATTTAACATTGAGAAATTTCTCTCTGGGGGATAGGTGGCCAATAGTATTTACAGGATTTAATAAATCCTAATCTTTTAAGAAATGGAATATCTTGCACTCTTGTATGTTTACCTTGAAAGCACATTATAACATACTCTGATTTTATATTTAAATATCCCATGAGAGATAAATGAGGGACTATATCCACGGCCTTAACAGGCATCCCTCTATGAGGATGTCATGGCTTTTCATTAATTAAATGAGCATTGCCATAAGGTGTTTTAACTGTAGGAACTCTTTGTTCTTTATTTCTTTGGTTCCTGTTAATCATTCCTGTTGGGGTTGGAGTTATTTTCCTATGTGCTTCAGGTCATCTGAGAGTAGTCAACAGGGGATTGGCAGCTAGAATCTGTTTTTGTATTTTCTCATAGTATGTTTGTTTACTCAGTTTCATTACAAATAAAAAATCTGAAATCATTTTTTCATTATAAGTCTGATTTATGTTTTATCCCTGGTTTGGTTAAGACCCCCTGTTTTCAGGAAAAACACATAAAATATTAAGAGCAAACCTACACATATTAAGCAAGGAAGAAAGGAAAGCATGCAAACCAAATTCCCAAGGAGATGAGACTTTGCAAATACCTTTATTATTCAGCAGAATCATTTTCAAGCACTGGGGAAATTGCAAGTGGGGTAACAACTGATCCAAGGATGCCAGGAGCATGAGCAGAGGCAGAATTCTGAGGCAATTAGAATATGCTCAGGTTCTGAGTATGAATGGAGATTTTGGGGATTATTCACACATGCATCTCTAGCCATTACATTCACAAACTAATCACACCTTTCTAGATGCTTTTTTTCTTATTTTTCCTTTTGGCATTTTCCTTTGAAAAATTCTAACCAGCAAAGACTGTGCAAAATGCACAAGCCAGTTCAAGTGCTGGATATTGCCCATCATCTCAGGCGAGGGTGAGGCAGTGGAAGGTGTTCCTCCTGGGCAAGGCCTGTTTTCCTAAATGAGGGGATGCCTCAGCAACTTAGTCAGATGCTGTTGGGAGACATAAATAGGTAAAGGCAAGTGGTGATGACTCACAGGTCCTGTGGTCCTAGGACCTAAACATGGTGTCAAAAATAAAACATTCCTCATCCAATTTAATCTTCCTCTTGTTATTCTTGCAGTTATTACTCTCAAAATACATTACAGTAAGATAAGTGGCTAAAAGTCATATCCCTGATTTTTCACTCATTCAGTTGCATTCAATTCCACTGAGAAAAACACCTCACTTGGTTACCAGCTGTTCTGTGACATGAGAGCAAAAGATGGGAGAGCTCCAGTAATCAAAGGGGAAGGAGCAGGCATCGGGCAGGTCGGTTGTGAAGGGCACTGGGTTTCCAGGATCTGTTAGGAAATGGCACTTGGTTTTTCTTCCCAGAGGGTTTTTCTGAGATTTGGGCAACATGAAGTTTGAGGAGTGGCTCCCGTGACATGGTGCCTGCACTGCAGATACCACCTGAGGTCACAGAGGAGGGGCATGACAACAGGGTGGTGTAATGGTTCCCAAGCATCCCAAGATGCTTCTGCTCCTGGCCACTTCAGACCAAGATTCAAGGGAAGTGCCATCTAATCTGTGACACTAAGAGGATAGACAAAGGGATCGGGAGCCAGAGGCCTGTGGTTCTAAAGAAATGATTCTAACCTTATCGCTCAGGTGATGAGGAACCAGGCTGTATGTGGGGTGGAGACCCGTGGGTGATATATCGCTCCAGGTCCAGGCAGGACAAGGGATCCCACTGAAGCCCAACAAATCTCAATTCCACCCTGGCCCGCTAGGTGATGCTGTGCTCCTTTAACCCCACCAGTCCCCTAGTTCCCCACAGGGAGCCCCCACAGGGTCCAGGGGACTAGGCTGTGACAAAGGTGTGCTTTTGGCCAAGTGGGTTACCAAGCTTAGCACTGGCCCCAGCAGCATTGCCCTCAGAACTTGCTCCTCCAGGATTGGGCACACCTGGATTTTCCTAGTCAGGAAAGTAGCCTAGAGTCCTAGCAGCCACACCAAATGATGGCTGGTGAGAGCTCAGGTCAGGGGAGCATGCAGTGCAGTGTCTTAGGTAATTATTGAATTGGGACACATCACACCCCATCTGGCAGGTTGCCCTTCCTTTCATAGACTGTCTGGCAAGGAGACAGCTGGAACCTGGGAATTGGGTCTTCTAAGTGAAGGTGAGTGTCTCCTCTGATGGCTCATGAAGAGAGGAGGGATTCATTCTTGCAGCCTGTTGGATGGAGGACAGGACAGACCTGAAATGTAAGGAGAGATGTTCTATGCTCACTCCACCTGCCAGGGCCCACCTCCTTGGCTGCTGACTTACAACTAGGTTGCATTCAGAAATGTACCTCCTGGGATTTTTTCAGGGACACCTCAACTCACCTTGGGATGCCATAATGTCTGACCAATCTGTGTTCACACAAGGATTCATCCTCTTGACCACACTAATGCCTGTCTCTCAAAGGAACCTGTGGGATATTGCCAAGAGTCCTCTAGTCAGCCACAGGAAGATGCAGACTACAAGCCAGTGAATGAAATAAAAGTCTGGTGATGGCATGATGAGCACAGTTTCACAGTGTCTAACACCAGATTTGATCATACACAGTGCAGAAAGTGGAGTGCTGAGTATTCAAAATGGGAGAGTACAAATATGTGGGGGGTACAAAAAGTAGAAGGGTGTTGGTGCTATAAACCAACTTTGTTGAAGAAATACTTTGAAACTTGTCATCATTCATGGTAAACCCACAAATTCCACAACGTATCTTCAGCCTCATCATACTCTACAAATATAGGAAGTAGTAATTGCCAGTTCATTCTGTAATCAACCATTATTATTGACCCTAATTCCCCTTGTAAAGACATCAATGCCCTTGCAAATTCCTGACTCTTTCTGGTTGCTTGCAAGTGACAGCTGATTATCCATATGCTGATTCCTATTTTTCTGGCACAAGAACCATGAGCAAAGGCTTTCCTTACATCACCAAACCTAAACCCATGACCTACAATATAACTGAGTTGAATTTGGGATATGCAGAACTAAACCCTGGCTCTCCAAATCAAGAGTGCACCACAATATCAGAAATTTAAACCCCAAAAGCTCTACTAAAATGCAAATGTGAAGACCCAACATGGTCAAAATCTGAATATCAAAAGAGAAGTAGTTCTAGGATATCCAACTGTGTAATAGGACTTACTGAGCAGGAAAAGTATACCTGAAGCATTTGCAAACTGTCAAATCTTTTTTCTTTCTTGACATTTTTCTATCCACCACCAACATACCACATGCCTAATGTCTCTATTTCCTTGTTCTGCTGTGAGTTCTAGCAATAGGGGTTCTTGTGTCATTCCTTACCCTACAAAGCAAAATCCATTAATTCTCAGTTCTGTGGTAAACATGAGAACAACTCATAACCTGAGTGGCCTGTATGCTTCACCCAATTATACACTGCATTTCTTGAGGACGTCCATCAATATTAACAAGAGTCTATAAAAGAGCTCCATTTCTCTTGACAATGGAGCTTCAAAGATATTGGGAGATTGGATTGTAAATCCCCCTGTTCCTCCTGAATTCTATCATTAGAAGCTAACATGGATGAGAGAAGCAAGCTAAACTATTAATGAAAGCACTGGTATGACTGGAATCTGGAAGAGTGTCAATGTACAATAAATAATATGTCCATGAAGTTATAGACCATAAGAAATAGCTAAGTAAGCATCTGCGGTTGGCAGGTGAAAAACATGTAGGCATATCAGTTTCATTTAAAGCCCCGGGTCAAAGGCCTAGCTGAAATTCAATTCAGACTTGAAACAAAAATAAGTAACACTTTAATCCAGTCCAATTTACTCCTACTTGTGGTTAGCTTCATCTCAACTCCCTGAAAGAAGAGACAAGCCCTTACCAGAAAGAAAAAAAAAAAAAACACATTAGGACAACATATTAAATACTTTAATTTTGATTGTAATTTTATAAAATAAAAGTTGAACATAAAAAAATAAAATTTGTATAGAGACAGAAAAATGCTTCCTGTAATGAATAGATGATAATCAACAGAGGGAGTCTCCACTTTAGCCTAGGATATATGAAACTAGAAAGAATACCATCCCTATACTTGTGCCAGGAATAAAACAGGTATTTTTGAAATACACATGGGAAGAACTGAATAACAATTCACATCAGAACATTGTTGGGATGGAAAAATAGGGTACAGAGAGACCCTCTCTGATGCATAGTATGAAGTGAAATATTTTGTTGAGGGGAAGGCACATTTTGAGAAAATCTTCCAGATAACCAATCAGCCTGTACCTAAGAACAAGGTGATATGAGAAGAATTTGAAGCTGATAGCACACGTGGGGTAACCATAGGAGAGCAAACCCAAGGCATAGCAGAATTTCTGATTCTGTGGAGTAAATCTAGCAAACCAAAAGAAAATTCTGGAATTGAGAAAGGCATCTGAATTCAAGAATTCATCTGAAAAATTTTTCGGTCAACCGAAAATATCAGGGATAAAAAGTCACTGAACTCAAATACACAAGTGCACGCACACACACACGCACATACATACAAAGTTCAAATTGAAGACAGAAATAAAGAGAATGAAAATATTAACTACAGTAGTTACAATATGAGGGAAAACCCAACACATATGCAGTTAGAGTTCTAGAATAAGAAGAGAGGGATGAAAAGATTAAAGAAATTGTTCCAAATATGATTTTGGAAAAATCAACAAAAGAACACATAGGTAAGAAAATGTTAATGGAACCTTAGACAGGGTAAATACAGGAATTGCAATTGTAATCATAGAAGTCATGCAAATAAAAACTGAAAACAAAATAAATCCTGTTATTCTGCCAGAGTAAAAAACAATGTACATTCAGTGAATCTATGGCATATAACTTCTTATCTCAGGGGATGAAAAAAGAAAATAAAATGACATATTTAAGTCCTGTAAATAATATCAGTCTAGAATATCACATTCAGTAAAGATATTTTTTCAAAATTGAATATATGAGATTATCTCTCATTAACCAATTCACACTGCAAGAACACAGGCAAAAAAAATTGTTAAAACCCACATTTGAAAGCCAATCTTTTCAATTTCTGTCATTCATCCCAGGAAATTCTCTCCTTCTGTGGCATATATGCTCCACTGTCTTCCTTTACCTTGAAGCCTCTGCTCAATTCCATACATTAAGGATGTGCTTCTCTTCTAGATATGGTTGTATCCAGAGCACTTGGATGGTTTTAAGACAAAATATTATTATGTTTATTTTCCCAGTGTTTTCTTGTTGTATTATGAGAGTTATCTCACATCCTGATTGGATTTGAATTGAGCCAGCAGACTTTTTAAATTTTGTTATAACTGAACTTAAAATTTTTCTATTTTAAGTATGTGTTGCAAATTAAAAGCACTTTGTACAAAGCATAGTTAAAATATTTTTTACTTTTCTTTCCTGGGTGTCCCGACCCGCGGGACATCAACACAGGATGGCAAACCTAAGAGAGAAGGAATGAAGGGACAAGAGACACAGGGAGTGACAGCAAGACAGGAATTCTGATCAAGCTGCAAATTTTTATTGTTCCCAAGGATATTTATGCTGAGGGAATGAGGGACATGATGAGACACAGGCTGGTTGACTGTGTTTTTCTTTTGGGCTCCTGATAAGGTGCAAGTTCACGCCGGCGGGCCATAGGCAGAACTATCAGCCGGGAGTGGGGAGGGGGCGCGCTTTGGGAATTCGTCAGCCTTCAGCTGCAGGGTGCCTGAGTCAGCTGCAGGGTTCTTGTGCAGGGGAGGCAACCGCAAAATGCTCCCTGGGCTGCTGCTTATCATAAAGGTCAGAACGTCCTCAGAATGAGAACTTCTTCTTGGTCCCTGACATTTCCCCCTTTCTTATATAAAATTATTGACCATATTCTGAGAGCCATATTTTAAAGGGGTGATAGAGGCTATGTGGCAAGGCGGGGGCGTGGCCTGCCCGAACAGGTACAGCGCTGGAGTGACAATCCCTCGGGAACTGCACCTGTCTTAGGTTGTCCGTGGCAGAGCAACATCCTTACCCGTTATTGGATAATGAGGCTCTAGCCCTCATTTCCTGTCTTAGGTTGGTATGAGCTCTCACGAATCTTACCCATCATTGGCTGTCCAGTTCAGCTCACAGGGGTGATGGTTTTTTAAGATCACCATCACAATCCATCATCTCCAGTCGATGGTAATGAACCTGAATAGGTTTCGCCAGTATAGCCTCAATATGACCTCTAAGAAAAGCCATGATCTTATTGAATATCAAAGGACCTATAGATATGATAAGCAGCAAGCAAAGGAGGAGACCTAGGAAGTGAAGGAGATAGGGAAGGAGTCCACTGAATCCAGTCCATAGTGGATTATCAGCCAGTGCTCGTCGGCATTTTTCTAAGTCTTCCTGCAGCTGTTTGATCTTGTCCTTAACAATCCCTGACTTGTTGACATAGAAACAGCATTTTTCCTGCAAAGCCAAACAAATGCCTCCCTGTTCAGCAGTTAGAAGGTCTAAACCTCTCCTATTTTGTAGGACCACTTCTGCTAAGGAATCCACCTGATCTTGAAGATCTTGTATGGTGCTTGAGAGTATCTGTACATCAGAAATCAATTGTCTGGATAATTTTGTATATTGAGTAAGAGAGACCCCCAAACCAGCAGTACCTGAGGCCACTGCTGTAGTTATTCCAAGTCCTGCAAGTAAAGGGATAAAGGTGACAGCACGTTTAGCTCGTCCTGCAATATGATCAATTGTTGGTATAGGAACAGGCTCATCTCCTGGAATAATGTCTACGTCTGGGAGCAAGGCAGCTAGGACACATAGTCCAGTCCAGTTGATAGGCAATTGAGTAAAAGCCTTATTACCTCCACAAACAAATACAGTGCCATTAGGGGGGCACAATGGTTGTGAAAAATTGAATGTCTCAAAGCAATCACTAAATGTTATAGTCCCTACATCTAAATCCCAGGTATTATTATAACCAGGTGAGAAAAAGCAAGTAGTATTGGAAAACATGAATGGTTGTACCAAAAATGGTGGAGTCAGTAGACAATTTTTACTGGTGAAATTGGACCACAGTGTAATAGGATAGGTTATATTCTTAGCAATTTTTCTAGTAAGGGTAGCAGCTGAGTCATTTCTATAATCAATTGGAATAGCTAATGGAGCAGGATATCCTAGCTGCAAGCAAAGCCAACAATCTGCAGTCAAGGGAGAATTGGACCGATTAAGCAAGGCGTAAGTGGCTTCAAGAATATCATAAGTGGCAGGGTCTATCTCAGAAGGTCTGTGTTTAGGTAGTGCTAGTGGGTGATATAAGAGACTAGGATGCAGTTCCTCGTACATCCGTTGAATTTTCTCATGGACTTGTTTGGCTCTATTAGAATCTTGGGGGCCTCCTCCGTCAGATACATGTAGGGGGGCCGTGGTAGACCAACAAACTGTTTGCCCTACTAAGTCTGCAGGACATGAGGCAACACTTAATTTTCCAGGGGTATTAGACCAATCCCCTCCAGTTGATCCTGGATGGGACCTTAATAAGGTGGTAGTAAAATAGATTTTACTCCCTGAGGAACAGGTTTGAGCTGAGGAATAACAAGAACTATGGAAGGAAGTGTGAAAAGTTGTGCAAGAACAGGGTGCAGGTTTGCCATTAACTGGGGGAATAATTTGTGGTTTTGCGATACAATACCACTGAGTATGTGTCTCCCAAAATGCGATGTGATTGCCGCAATCTATCTCTTGGCGTTGTTTTGGGAGATTACCAACGTATGATAGCTTGTGATCTGCCTCATCAGTACTCAATATAAATCCTCCCTCACACTTACATGGTTTGTTTCTGAGCTCCAGTAAATACTCACGAGCCTTAGCAGGGTCTTCAAATACTGCATGGCTGTGGGAGAGCAGTGAACAGGCAGCCATTATCCAGAGAAGCAATGGTGTGCAGTCACAGGGTTTGCCATTCAGGGGATTTATCGCATAGATTGTCGGCTGCATCTGTAAGAGAGGAAGATTCATCCTCAGGGGGAAGGTTTCTGTCCCTGGGTTGTGGTAAATCATTGACCTGTTTGACCAGGCGTTCTGGTAACCATCTTGGGGCTGCTTGTTCTTGATCTAAAATGCAAGCTGAGCCTCATCCCCAAATGAGGACGGGATCTGGGCCTTTCCATTTATTTGTTAAAGGATCGCGCCACATAACAGATGGGCGAGCAGAATTAGATGAGGGATGCCAATGTCTGTCTGCGGCCGAATGTCCTTCATTGTCTAGGGTAAGAAAGTTAAGAGCAAATAATGCATGATTAAGGCGATCCCTGGGAGTGGTAAATGCAAGGGAAGAGGCCTTAAGGCGGGTAAGCCAGGTTTTTAAGGTGAGGTGTGCACGTTCCACAATGCCTTGCCATTGAGGGTTATATGGAATTCCAGTAGTATGAAAGATTTGAAGAGTGGCACAAAACTGTTTGAACTTGGTACTGGTATATGCAGGGCCATTATCTGTCTTAATATGTGCTGGCTTTCCCATTATGGAAAAGGCTGAGACAAGATGAGAAAGGACATCCTTGGTAGCTTCTCCGGAATGCGGTGATGCAAAAATAAAGCCACTAAAGGTATCTATGGAAACATGTATGTACTTTGTTTTCCCAAATTCAGGAAAGTGAGTAACATCCATCTGCCAAATCTGATTGGGCAGTAATCCTCGAGGGTTAACAACCAGATGTTGAATAGGAAGGGAGACAACACAAGCAGGACATGCTTTTACAATTTCCCTTGCTTGTTGCCTGGTAATTTTACAAAGTAACCTAAGGCTCTGAGAATTTAAGTGGTGAAGGTTATGTAAATCTGTGGCCTCTTGGATAGATCCAATAAGAACTGGGAAAAGGGAGCGAGTGGCTGCATCAGCCTGAGCATTACCCTGTGATAGGGGACCGGGAAGATCAGAATGTGCTCTAATGTGTCCTAAGAAAAATGGATATTTTCTAGCCTGAATTAGTTGTTGAAGCTGGTTAAACAAAAAGGCTGCGTTGGAGGAAGCCTTAATGGCGGGTGAAATCTCCAACAGGGGCACAGAATGGGCAATGTAAGCACTGTCTGTATAAATATTAACAGGTTTATCAAAAAATGTCATAAAGACTTGTGTTATAGCAAACAATTCTACAAGCTGTGCTGATGGATAAGCAGTGTCAAAGGTAGTGGGCTGATTATCAACAACAAAGGCTGCACGGCCGTTGCTGGAGCCATCTGTAAAAACAGTAAGGGCTTGTGGAATAGGAGCCTTCCGAGTAACCCGAGGAAAAATAAATGTATGTAATTGAGCAAAATGCAAAAGGGGATCATTGGGAAGGTGGTTATCAATTGTTCCCAAAAAGCCTGATAGGGCAATACCCCATTCATCCCTTGTCTGTAGTAAAAATTGGGTTTGATCCTTAGTATATGGAATCAGAATGCTATCAGGGTCTTTGCCAAAATGTTGTCGAGAAGGCAAGCGACCTTTAATAATGATAGAAGCTACCTGAGCAGGATAGACAGCAATAACTTTAGAGGATGTGGCGGGCAAATAAACCCAAAGCAAGGGGCAACCTTTATTTTTAAAATGTGGATCCCGCTGCCAGAATAGTCCCATGGGTGTATGAGGGGTGTGTAATATAACCAAAACCAAAGGAAGGTTATAAGATATTTGTGTAACAAATTGTTGAGCAATGGCTTCTGTGACTTGAATTAATGCTTGCTGCGCCTCAGG
The DNA here is from genome assembly GCF_902686445.1 of Sciurus carolinensis. NCBI lineage: Eukaryota > Metazoa > Chordata > Mammalia > Rodentia > Sciuridae > Sciurus > Sciurus carolinensis. The sequence goes on from NW_025920104.1 coordinate 61,395, forward strand.
AGTAAGCTCTCGAGGAGAAGGGTCAGAATCTCCCCTTAAAATATCATTAAGAGGCAAAAGCACATAGGTGGGTAGTTTTAAATATGGTCTTAGCCATTGGATATCCCCTAGTAATTTTTGGAAATCGTTAAGAGTGTGGAGATGGTCCACACGCAATTGTATATTAGGGATTTGAATTTGATTAGTTTGAAGTTTGAGGCCCAAGTAGGTGTAGGGGTCCTGTGTCTGAACCTTATCAGGGGCTATCTGAAGTCCCAAGGCAGTGAGGGCCTTATAGAGATCCAAATAGCAATTGTTAAGATCATAGGTATTAGGTGCAGCGATTAACAAATCATCCATATAATGTAATATATAAACTTGTGGCCACCGCTCTCTCACAGGGTCTACTGCTTGAGCAACATATTTTTGGCAAAGACTAGGGCTGTTAGCCATACCCTGGGGAAGGACCTTCCATTGAAATCTTTGCATAGGGCCCTGAAAATTGATGCGGGGGAGGCTGAAAGCAAAATAGGGTCTGTCATCAGGATGTAAAGGAATAGTAAAAAAGCAATCTTTTAAGTCAATGACCATTTTATAATAGTCCCTAGGAATAGCTACCGGTGTCGGGATGCCTGGCTGTAGTGCCCCCATCGGACGCATAACCTTATTGATAGCGCGCAAATCCTGTAAAAGGCGCCATTTGCCTGATTTCTTCTTAATAACAAAAATAGGAGTGTTCCAGGGTGAGGTTGAGGGTTCCACATGGCTGGCTGTCAACTGTTCCTGTACTAACATGGAGGCAGCCTCTAATTTTTCTTGGGTAAGGGGCTACTGATCCACCCACACAGGAGTTTGAGTTTCCCAAATAATTTTGTCTGCATGGGGTACAGGAGAGTCAGGGACCGACACTAAAAATCCACATACCCAAGTCCAAATTTGTCTGTTTTTTGTATGGGCTGTACAGGCTCAACCTGTCCTTGTCCTAGCCTCCCAAGGCCTGTACCAGGGATAAAGCCCATACGAAGCATTTGATGAGTGACTAAAGAGTCGGGACTAGCAAGAATAACTTTCATTTGGCTTAGAATGTCTCGTCCCCAAAGGTTGACAGGGAGATCAGGAACAACGAAGGGGGTAACAGTTCCTTTATTTCCTGTGTTATCTTTTGTGTCAGTCCAATTGAGCACCCTGGAGCTAACTAAGGGGTTTTTTGATTGCCCTATTCCTTTAAGGTCAGTTAGTGATGAGGTGAGGGGCCATTCTGATGGCCAATATTTTTGAGAAATAACTGTGGCATCCGCACCAGTATCTAGGATCCCTTGGAATTTCTTTCCTTCAATAAATAAGGTAAGAGTGGGTCTTTTGTGGAAGATAGATTGGACCCAATACACATCAGAGGAACCTAAAGAGGCTGTGTTTCGTGGTGAATTTTGGGCGGTGGGAGTGTTTCCTGAATTGAGGGGAAGGAGTATTAATTGTGCAATTCTTGTTCCTGCAGGGATGGCCGCTATTCCGTTAATAGCTGTGGCCAGTATTTTAATTTCTCCAGTATAATCATTATCAATGATGCCAGGGAAGACCTGAACACCTTGTAAGGTGGTAGAAGCTCTCCCAAGAATAAGAGCACACATATGAGGCGGAGGGGGGCCTACAACCCCAGTGGGTATCATTTGGGGTCCTTGCATAGAGTCTAATATTGTATTGGTGGAGGCACAGAGGTCCAATCCTGTGCTGCCTGGGGTAGCGCATTGGAGGGAGGTGATTGTGGAGAAGGACAGGGGGCCTGGATTGGGTTGGGAGTCTGAGAGGGAACAAACCTTATTGCCCCTGGGTTTGCTCTGGGGGCGGTCGGGGCCAGGGGCTGGCCCCAAGAGGAGTTTCCCGGGAAGTTAGAGGGAATATTCTGTCCAAGGGCATTGATCTTGGATCTACATTCCTTGGCTCAGTGGCGACCTTTACCACATTTAGGGCAAAGGGTGAGCGGAGGTGGTTTAGCCCCTGTTTGAGGAGATATGGGTCCTTGACCCAGTCTCCCTGTTGGGCACTCTCACGCAAAATGGCCAGGTTGTTTGCAAGTAAAGCAAGTACGTGGGCCAGGGTTGTGAAGGGCCTTGGTGAAGGCGGCGTCAATAGCGAGACCCATGGCATGGGTCGTTCCTACCCCAGCACACAGCCTAATGAAGTCAGAAAGGTCCCCTTTATCTTTATGGGGCCGAAGAACATCTTGACATATTGGGTTGGCATTTTCAAAGGCAAGATATTTTACAAAGGAGCTCTCGCTTTCACTTGGTCCAAGTGCTCCACAGCTAGATTAAGCCGGGCAACAAAGTCACTGTAAGGCTCGTCAGGACCCTGACGAATTTTTGCTAGGGAGGTGGTGGCCAAGCCCTTTTGAGGGAGCCGTCTCCAAGCGTGCAAACCAGCAGTTTGAACTTGTGCTAGGAGCACAGTAGGGAAGCGCGCCTGTTTAGGGTTAGTATCAAATGGCGCATTACCCACTAGTTTAACATAGGTCCAGGATTTAGAGGAAGCCTTGGTTGAATTTTTTTGGGCAGTTTCCCGACAGTATTCCTTAAAGTCTGCGTTCCACAACAGGAAGTCACCTGCACTGAGGGTGGCAAAGGCCCAAAATTTCCAATCATTAGGGGTGAGCCTTTGTGTACTATGGTTCTCTAGCAAGGCCAGTGTATAAGGTGCAGTGGGACCATACTGAGCACAAGCCTTTTTAAGTCTTTCAAGAAAACGGAGGCTCAGCCTTTTATAAGAACCAAGGGCTCCACTCTGTCCAGAGGTGGGCTCCTCCTCATCCCCTGATTCCTGGTCCTCCTCTTGTTCTCCCTCTGGTTCTACCTCTTGTTCCTCCCCTGATTCCTTTTCCTGACCTCCTTCTAAACCCTCTGCTTTAGTCTGTGCGAGCTGATCTGCTTGACTGCGAGTAACTGGAAAGGCAAGAACAGGCTGACCACGCAGCTTCACCTTATGAGCATTAAGGGGTTTGGGGCCAGTTTGTGTTAACTCCATGCCCAAGGCCAGTGAGCGAAGTTCAGCATCAAGGGCTTTTAGTTCTTTTAAAAGTTGGATTTGTTCCTGCCTATGTTGGAGAGACTCACGTAAAGGGGTTAGATTAGGCAAGGGAAGCGGGTAAAAAATGTCTGGGGGGGCAGTAGGTCCCTGAAGGGCCGGAGCACGAAAGGCAGGGGGTGTATAAGTGGGAAGTGGATTTTTAAGAGGTGGCAGGTCTGGAGAATGGTGTTGAGCCGCTGCCCCCTCCAGGGTAGCCTCCTCCTCTGGGGTCACGTCATCATAGGGATTTAAAACCGGATAAATCTTAGGGGGATTTTTAGGGGACTCTTTTGGTAAGGTGGGGTCTGGGAGGGTCCCGGGGTCTGGGAGGGTCCCAGGGTCCTGAGAAGGCTGAGTAGGGGCCATTTGAATACTAACCGAAGGGCATGCCGAGGGGGGGCGAGAGGTGGATTGCATTGCCTGCTCCCCAATTTTTACAAGTTTTAAAGTACCACTGTCAAAGGGTGAACTTTTAAGAATCTCATTAATTAAATTCCAATAAGAAAAGGCAGTGACAGGCACCTTTTGAGGACCAAAAGTCTCATAATAATCTTTGAGGCAGTCTCCTACTCTGAGCCACCTTTTACCATCAATTGACCCCTCGAGGGGAAACCAAGGACACAAATCCTGTATGTATGAAAAGAATAATTTTAAATCCTTTTTCTTAACACGCGCTCCCCGAGTCTTGAGGGCCTCCTTGAGACCCGACAGAAACAAATCATGTGACGAAACTGCTTGTCCCATGGTGTGTCACTCACCTTGCGCCGGCCTCACTCTCCTCCTGGATCTGACTCCCGGTCGCGTTTACCGAGGCGATCCCGAATCCCGCTTGGCCAAGTCTTCCCCGGAGGGCGGCGTTTGCTTCTCTGGCAAAGGTTCCAATCAACCACGTTGGGAGCCAACTGTCCCGACCCGCGGGACATCAACGCAGGATGGCAAACCTAAGAGAGAAGGAATGAAGGGACAAGAGACACAGGGAGTGACAGCAAGACAGGAATTCTGATCAAGCTGCAAATTTTTATTGTTCTCAAGGATATTTATGCTGAGGGAATGAGGGACATGATGAGACACAGGCTGGTTGGCTGTGTTTTTCTTTTGGGCTCCTGATAAGGTGCAAGTTCACGCCGGCGGGCCATAGGCAGAACTATCAGCCGGGAGTGGGGAGGGGGCGCGCTTCGGGAATCCGTCAGCCTTCAGCTGCAGGGTGCCTGAGTCAGCTGCAGGGTGTTTGTGCAGGGGAGGCAACCGCAAAATGCTCCCTGGGCTGCTGCTTATCATAAAGGTCAGAACGTCCTCAGAATGAGAACTTCTTCTTGGTCCCTGACACCTGGGGACTAATTCAACTTCCCATTATGACATTTTTTATTTGGTTAAAAGTTTAATGAATCAATGTACCTTTTATTTATTTTATATTAACATAGACATTATGCCACAAAATGTTATTTTTATAATAAATGGTATCCTAATTTACTAATTATTAATGTGTGTAATATTCCCATAGAAGAAAGTTTAATAATTTTAATAAGATAATCCTACAAATAATTCTAAATTATTTTATACTGTTAACATCTCTTTTCCACAAATCCATAAATAGAAGCTCTGGAAACTTTCATAATTACCAGAAGCATTATATGCCCACATGTATGTATATGATTTGAAATGTAACTTCACACATACATTGAGTATAGCTTACCATCCTTGTGGTTGTACATGATGTGGAGTTACACTGGTCGTGTACTCCTATATGAACATAGGAAGATTATGTCTGATTCATTCCACTGTCTTTCCTATTCCCATCCCCCTCCCTTCCCTTCATTTCCCTTTGTCTAATCCAATGAACTTCTATTCCCCTCCCCTTATTTTGTGCTAGCATCTGCATATCAGAGAGAATATTCAGACTTTGGATTTTGGGGATTGTCTTATTTCACTTAGCAGGATATTATCCAGATCCATCCATTTATTGGCAAATGTCATAATTTCATTCTTCTTTATGGCTGAGTAATAGTCCATTGTGTATATATACCACATTTTCTTTATCCATTCATCTTTTGAAGGACTCCAAGTTTTGTTTCATAGCTTAGTTATTGTGAATTGAGCTGCTAGAAACATTGATGTGAATGTGACACTATAGTATGCTGATTTTAAGTCTTTCGGGTATATGCTATGGAGTGGCATCATTGGGTCAAATTGTGATTCCATTCCATGTTTTCTGAGGAATTTCCATACTGCTTTCCAGAGGGACTGCACCAATTTGTATTCCCACCACTAATGTATGAATGAGCCTTTTCCCCCACATCCTCACCAACACTTATGTTGCTGGTATTCTTGATAATTGCCATTCTTACTGGAGTGAGAAGGAATCTTAGAGTAGTTTTGATTTGCATTTCCCTAATTGCTAGAGCTGTTGAACATTTTTTTCATATATTTGTTGATTGATTGTGTATCTTCTTCTGTGAAGTATGTGCCCAGTTCCTTAGCCCATTTATTGATTGCATTATTTGGGGTTTTTTGGTGTTGATATATTTTATGTCTTGTATATCCTGAAGATTAATGCTCTATCTGAGGTGTAGGTGGCAAAGATTTTCTCCCACTCTGTAGGCTCTCTCTTCATGTTCTCTATTGTTTCTTTGCTGTGAAGAAGCTTTTCAGTCTGATATCATCCCATGTATTGATTCTTAATTTTGTTTCTTGCACTTTAGGGGTCTTAGAAAAGAGTTTCTTAAAAGATACTCTTTCCCATTGACTCCATGAGGGCCTGGCACAGCATGGCACCAAAGATGTGAATGAAGAAGGGATTGGGCAATGAAGATGGCAAATGCTTCAGCTGGCCTTGTGAGGCATGGTCATCCTGACCCGTGTGCTCACATCACCACCTGGACCAGTCCTGACATGCCTTTCCACCGCCCATGCCATGCAGAAGGTCAGACCTCCCTGGGGTTGCCTGCCTGCTATGGATCCCCCTGGCCCCCCTTCACACTGCTCCTGAAATCTCCTTTACTCTGTTTGGGGGGTAGGTATGCAAAAGGACAGAGAAGGATTGACCTCCAGGCCCCCAATTTCACATCAAAAGGCTCCAGAGGAAAAGGAGCTGGCAAAGTCAGAGCCATAAGGCCAGCTTGGCAGAGAACATTGGTTCTGGGTGAATGAAAACATAAATTCCAGCTGGGTGCAGTGGGCATTCCTGTAACCCCAGTGACTGGGGAGGCTGGGGCAGGAGGATTGCAAGTTTGAGGTCAGCCTCAGCAACTTGGAATGACTCTGTCTCAAAATAAAAAAATAAACATGGGGGAATTGTAGGTTAGTGGTAAGGTGCCTCTGGGTTCAATTCCCAGTAGTCAAAAAAAAAAAAAAAAAGAAAGAAAATGCAAGATGAAAGAAAGAAGAAAAGATAAACACAGCATCACGGCAGTCAGTGATGCTTGAGATTGGAGCAGGGTGTGTGAGAACCCAGCTGCTGCAGTGGTGCTCAGCAACTTGCCTCTTCCCTGCATCTGCCTCTTCCACCTACTTCCTGCCCAACCAACAGGTTTGTCTCCACATGGGACTTACATGCACAGCAGCCACAGTAACTTGTACAGGAGCCACATAGTGGGGTGAAAGGGACCTGTCTTTCCTTGCCACTCAAGCCAAGGGCAGTGGGGGATCATCCTTCCCATGATTTCCCACAGGCTTCCATACAAGGGCTTAATGATTTTACTGGGTGGTGGAAGGGAGGAGCCCCACGGGGCTGGGGATTGCACTACCTCTGGCCTGCTGCTCTGCAGGCTCCATCCCTGGTGCAGCCTGATTTGCAGCCTCCAAGCCTCGTGGCCTTCTGACCTCCTGGCCTCTTGGTGCTGTGTATTGAATGGGTGGAATGTCCTCACAGATCAGCACTTCCCAAGTCTCCTTGGGCTGCACAGGGAAGATGCACGGCCTGTCCACCCATCTGACAGTGGGGAGCTCAGCCTGCTGGGTGGCTCTGTACCTTCCTGGCTGCCACTGCTTCTTGGGAGCCACGAGTCATGCATCTCCTGCAGTGGGCAAGGCTCAACGTCCAGATCCCCAGCACCAGTGGATTGAGGCTATATTTGGAAATGGGGTATCTTCAGAGGAAATTGAATTAGGGTCATATAAAGGGAAGAATGGACCCAAAAACACACCCCCATGGGCGTGAAGAGTCAGGGAGAGGATGGCCTTCTCCAGCTAAGGAGCAAGGCCTGGAGTGGGTCTTCCTTTCTGGCCCTGCCTGGATCTTGGACTTTAGGCCTCCAGAATGGTCAAGAAATATGCTTCCACTGTGTAAGCTCCCAAGTTTGTGGCACTTTGTCACGGCTGCCACAGAAAACTAAGACAGTTGTTAAAAAATCCTATGTGGTCCAGAGGGTGCCTCAGTTTTCCTGGCATGGCTGAGACCTCACTTCCCCCAGAAGCCTCACCCCCTGACTGGCACCTAGTAGGGGTGAGACCTGCCTCTCTTGGTGCTAACATGTACCCGACCCTCTGGACTTTGGCCCTGCTCTGCCATCCAGGGTCTTCCCTGGCCAGTGCATCCCTGACCACCTGGGGAATTTTTCTTAGCCTACTTTTAAAAGGCTACTGGACCCAGGAAAGTCTGACTTTCTAGAAGATTCCTTTCCAATGACAGCAATGATGTGGAAACTGGCCCCTCAGAGGCTGGCCATGAGGGCATCATACATGGCATCTACTGCTCATGGGAACATTCCCCTCAGCTGAAGGGTTCCAACTCCTTTGTCCTGACCTTGAAGCAGACCTTAGGCAGCAGCAGGAAGGTACAGCCAGAGCAGATAGCGTGCATGAGAAGACAGGCGGAGATGGGGGAGGCACATGTGAGGCCTGGACACTGAACCTGGACTGGGGAAGGCAGGGTTCTCTCTTCTTGTAGTCTCTGTAAGGAGACAGTCCTGCCTACACCTTGATTCAGACTTCTGGTCTCCAGAAATGTGAGAGGATGAGCGCATTCTGTTGCTGTGAGTCACCCTACATGGTCACTTGTTGTGACAGTCCAGAAGATGAACACGAGGGGCCTGTGACACCAGCCTTCACATTTATTTTCTTTAGGCCTGGAAGACAGCCTGAGATGGTCACCATTTTCTGGGTATGTGAAGGGTCAGGATCCAAGCCCTGGTGACCCAGCTCCCTGGTGGGTCTGCCCAGGACTGGACAGTTGCTTACCTGCCAGACCCCTCTCCACCAGCCAGGAACTGGGACTGGTTCCCTTCAGTATGCTGGGCCTTGGGGGCCTCCTGTTATTATAGACCATCCTAAACTGCCCCAGCACCATGCCCCCTCCCGCTCTGGAGGTCTTCTCTGCCCAGCTGACAGTGTGTCAAAGGACAGGTGCCATATTTTACTCATCTTGGCAGCCCTGGCATCCAGGTCGCTTTTGGCCAAGAATGTTGGCTCAGTGCATTTTGAATGACCGTGTGCACCATTAGTTTGTGAGCTCACAGGGCCTTTCTTTTCTGTGGGAACAGGGCCAAGACTGTCTCCTTTCCTGGGTGTGTTTTATTGAAAGTATAAGACTAGCACTGTGGACTGGAAACCACGGTCTTGCAGGAGAACCCGCTGCTCCTCAGCACCTTCTCAGGCCCAGACTGAGGCTCCTCCAGGTTAGGGTGCCCACGGGGTGTCTGCCATAAATTCCCACCAAGGAAGCAACCACAACCCGGGCCCTGAGCCGGGTCCTCTGGCTCCTGTGGACCACAACTTGGGCTTTTCTCTATGAAGGTCTGAGCCTTCTCCAGAAAAATGCCTCCTACCTCCACAGTGACGTCTTGAAATCTCTGGAAAATTGTTTCCTTCCATAAAGAATACCCTTTCCAGACCAGGGAGGTGCCCAGGGTGGGTCCCCAGGATGAGGCCACCCAGAGCTCCAGACCTCCCCATTGCTGTGACTCTTCCTGTGGGAACCTCGTGGCCACTAGATGGCAGCATAGACAGAAGCTGGCGGAGCCTGACCCAGGGTGGTGGGCACAGTCTTGGTGGGAGAAAGACCCCAAAGGACCAGCCAGTTGGGCAATGGTGGTGGTGTCAGCCTTGGAGGGAAAGGGAGAGCCCCAAGACCAGCTGTGCTCAGGAGGGTCCTGGGCAGGGGAGCCCTAAGTCTGGTGCAGTCAAGGTGGCTGAGACCCCAGTTGAGCTTTGGAAGTGCAGAAGTGTCTTAGCCAGCTCCAAATTTAGGAAGAGAAAGATGGAGTGTAGAGAAGGTGATTACCTCATGCCAGACCTGGGGTCCATTCTCAACAATGGAGGGGGAAAAAATGGAAAGAGGCATCCACCCTGGCTCCTGAAGCAGGGTGCCTTCCAGACCCCAGAACTTCCTCCTGGTCACTCAGCAAACAGCTGCTGGTCAGAGATGCCCACCAGGTCGGGGGAGGGCAAAGGAATGGGGCACAACAGCACTTGAGAGCGGGAATCCACTGGTGGGGCGGCAGCTCATGTCCTCCCAGGGGCAGCTTTCTTTTCTGCACAGGGTACACCCTCAAAGGTGGAGGGAGAGAGGATGAAGGAGGGAGGAAGAGCACCAGCAAGCATGGTGTTGGGTCACTTTGAGCATGGTGTCCTTGGTTCAAACAGATTCCTTCTCAGTTTCTGAGTTGATCTAGGGCCTTTGAAAGGTTGGGAGAAACATTCACTGTCATTTATTTGCAAACCTGGCCACATGCAGGTTCCCTGAACCCAGATCGCAATCATCCTATAGGATGCTGCAGGGGCTCCTGGTATCTGGTGTTAACCACAACAAGAAGCCAAAGAGAGCTGGGTGGTTGAGGCAGAAGGATTGCAAGTTCAAAGCCAGCCTGGGCAACTTAGTCTCAAAATAAAATTTAAAAGCAGGCTGGGGATATGACTCAGTGCTGCAGCCTAGCTTCAATCTTTAGTACCCAGGGGAGAGTGGTAGCCAGAGAGGAAGGTTAGTGAAGAATTTCAGTTTCTTAACAATTAAATGCTATAATAAAAGTTACCATTTATCAAGTGCATGTGAATGGTCAAGACTTTTGTGTGCATTACCTAATTTAGTTCTATAACCTTCTGAGTTAGGAAACAAAGTGAAAAAGAAATTGAGGTTCAGAGAGGCTCAGAGACTTACATGTTGCCACAATCAAAAAGTCATGGACTCAGGGGAGCACAATGGTGCATGCCTATGATCTCAGCAGCTCAGGGGGCTGAGGCAGGATTGTGAGTTCAAAGTCAGTCTCAGCAATTTATCAAGGTCTTGAGCAACTTGGTGAGACCCTGTCTCTAAATGAAATATAAAAAAGGGCTGGGGATCTGACTCAGTTGTTAAGTGTCCCTGGGTTTAATACCAGTACTGAAAAAAATAAAAAAACACAACTCATGGGTCTGAGTGTAGACCCTGTTAGGTATAAAGCAACCTTTCTCTCCCGCTACAGGAACCCAGCCTCCCAACCCACCTGTCAATCTGCCGTTAAGCCCGCCTCTCCCGTTACAGGAATTTCCGGCTTATGTCGCCGTAACTTTCCTGCCTCCCACATTACGTTCCAATATGTCATTGGTCCATCAGTCAGTCTGTAATAATTCTCCTCCACAATTGGTTCCTCCCAGCCCGCGAAATTCCAATATCTGACAAGGAACTTTGCGCCGTCTTTCCCTTTCCACTTTCAAAAAGTCATGGACTCAGAGGAGCACAATGGTGCATGCCTATGATCTCAGCAGCTCAGGGGGCTGAGGCAGGATTGTGAGTTCAAAGTCAGTCTCAGCAACTTATCAAGGTCTTGAGAAACTTGGTGAGACCCTGTCTCTAAATGAAATATAAAAAAGGACTGGGGATCTGACTCAGTTGTTAAGTGTCCCTGGGTTTAATACCAGCACTGAAAAAAATAAAAAAACAGAACTCATGGGTCTGAGTGTAGACCCCACGTCTTCCTCACTGCCTGGAGAGACTCAGGTTCCATGGACACATTTTAGGAACTGCAGCTTCACTAGCACATGGAAGAACAGACTGCCTGCAGCTAGCTAAACAGCACCCCACCACAGTCTGTCCCAGCCTGGGAACCATGAGTCTGTCAGTCACCTGATATGCATAGGGGATTCATCTCACCCCCAAAGAGGTCTGGCCCTTGCCTATGACTCCTTGAGGGATCTCTCAGCCCTTGGAAGTTACTACCTGCTGAGTGTCTTTGTTTACCTGGGAGCTTGAGCCACCTGGATTCTATACTTCAGTGTGAACTTTGTCAGGGACCTGGGGTCACAGGGTATCAGCCTGAGCTCCTGAGGCCTGTGTGTGGCCAGTCTTGTTTATGTGACCAAGATCCAGTGGAACTCCTGGGTGAATTTCCCTGCTGGAATTAGTCATTGTGATGTCACACGTGTGTACCACAGCAATCAGCACTGTCCACATGACTCCCCTGGAGGAGGACAAGGGAAGCTCCAGTGGCTTCCTGGGCCTGCCCAGACCTCTTCCCTAGCAGGTTTTCCCTGTGCCCTTTCACTGTGAGAAACCATAACTGTGACTAAAACAGGTTTCTTTTTTTTTTTTTCCTGAGTTCAGTCGGTCTTTTTTGGAAAATCATCAAAACCGAGACTCTTGAATTATGCATATGGCAAAAGGGACTTTGGAGCTACAATTCAGGTTAGATACCTTAAAAGAGGGATATTAATTTGGATTATTGAGAAAGGAGATTAATCTTATCACACACAAAGTGGAGAACTTTTTCTTCAGTGAAATCAGAATCAGATGGCAGAGAGATTTGTAGTGTGACCAGTAACTTCACCTGCCACTGTGGGTGGGGACCACCAGGAAGGTTCTAGAAAGAATGTGGGCAGGTTCGCAGTCAGCGTGGCAGGTGGAAACTCCATCCTCTGACACTGGGGAGCCATATGTGGTGATAACCTGAGAGCATTGAGGTAGATTCTTCTTGGAACTTCCTGATAAGAGCTGGCACTTTGCTTCTGACTTTGCAAAACCTGGGAGGTAACTTCGCTTAGCATGGGGGCTGACTGATGGGGAAGCCATCCCAGGGGTCATCAGGTGGAATTGTTGGTTCTCAGGGCTGTGTTGCCATTTGTATACAGGAGAGACTGTGGTCAGTAACCCAGGGTGCTGTGTGCTCAATTAGCATTCATTTCTCATGAAGCTTTACAATTTTGTTTTTCACTAAATTCTTTAAATTCAGATGCTCTTGTAATGCATTCCGGTCTCCCTGGTCAGGAAGGCTTTTCTGTAGGTACACTCTTTTCTGTAACAATATGCATGTTGATGGTGACTATAGAGAAGGGTGTGAGCCAGGTAGGAATGATTTCTTTCAGCTTTAGAAGATTTTTTAAAAAATCACTCATTATTCAGGAGTTATGATTTTTGTGTGTATTTGAAACAACTCTCATCTTCTAGTTGCTAAGTGAATCCTGCAGTCCATCTAGGATTCCTAGTAACTGGGTGTTCTCTTTCCTTGCCACTAAATTTCACCTGCCCTGAGGGCAGGGGCTTTGTGACTGTGTGTGTCCAGCAGTCACACCCCTGCTGTAGGCAAGGGGCCTACTTATTTAATAAATAAACAAAACTTTGGTTCCCTTTTTGTGCATGGGAACTTATGATCCTTGCAATTTTGTAAAGTGGATCATGTCAACCTTAACACTGCCTCACATCCAGCTTTTTACTGAAGAAAAACCTGAGTCCTACGGGGTCCTTCCTTTACTTGGGAAGTAGGTGATGACCCTGTCTTGAGGTGCTGAGAGGTGACCCTGGCATGAGGTGTCCAGTGTCAGAGTGATGCAGAGCCCAGCAGGTGGGTGGGGGGCCATGCTGAGGGGCAGAGTCAGGGCCCACCCTGTGCATGGCCTCACCAGGGCCATGGCAGGCTGAGAAGCCTGGGGCCAGTTCATGCAATGCTTAAGATTTGACTTTGAAGGCCACGTGGGCAGTGTTGTTTGAGATTGCAGGGAGCAGGGGTGAGACCACATAGTTTTGGTGGCTCTTGGGAGGGTGGATTAAAGTGGTGGGTGAGGGGGGAAAAGGAATCAGTGAGCTGAGAGGTAGTGTGGAGTGGAGTGAATGAGTTTGTAAAACTTTTGTTTTGGTTTTGGTTTTGGGACTAGGGGTTGAACCTGAGGGCACTTTACCACTGAGCTACCTCCCAGTCTTCAGTCCTTTTTATTATTTTATTCATTTATTTTATTTTGAGACAGGGTCTCACTAAGTTGCTTAGGGCCTCACTCATTTGCTGAGGCTGGCCTTGAACTTGATCCTTGTGCCTCAGCTTTCAGAGTTTCTGGGATTGCAGATGTGCACCACCATGCTTAGGTAAATTTAAAATTTGCTAATGGGGAGAGAAGTTGAGGGAGAAGGATGAGTTCATATAAACAGCAAGACTTCTAATTTGCAAGTCTGCACAGGAATGGCTTAATGGATATCAAGATTATCAGGCTGCAGAGAGCTGCCCAGGAGGGTTGGGAGAGGGAGTCAGTGATCTTGGTTCTGAGTGGCCTGCTGTATGTTGAGGTTTAACTGTCTGGAAGGCAGCTGGACATGAGTCTGGAGTTTCAGAGAAAAATCAGTGCTACAGACATAAATTTCAGTGCATTGAGCTTGTATATGGAAATTGATGTCTTTAAAGGGAATTTGATGATTCAAGAGAGTCTAGACAGAAAAGAACCAGTGCAAAACCCTGACAAAGCAAAATCCATTGGACAGGGAGTGGAGAGAATAAGAAAGGAGCAGTAGGAATGAGGGAGGAGATAAAAGAGGAGCAGGAGGGAGGGAGAGAATAGAATGAGGAGGAGCAGGGAGGAGAGAGGACAGAATAGGAGCAGTAGGGATGAGGAAGGAGAGAGGAGGAGGGAGAAAAGGGTGAGGAGGAGCAGGAAGGAGGGAGGAGAGATGTGAGGAGGCATGAGAAAGGAGTGAAGGGGAGTGAGGAGGGGGTGGAGAATGGAGGAAAGAATGAGGAGGAAGGAGAGTGAGGAGGAAGAGTAAGGAGAGAGTGGGGAGGAGCAGGGAGGAGGGATGAGAGAATTAGAAGGGAGGAGGAGGGAGTGAGGAGGAGAAGCAGGGAGTAGGGAGGAGAGAAGGGAGCAGAGAGGACACCTGTAGCTCCTGCCTCCTTGGAGTGTGGATGGGTGGCACCACAGTCTCAGGAGGCCCTACCTGCTGCAGCCTTCCTCTGGGCTCTTTCATAAGCATCTCTTAACAGGTCTTAGGTGGCACCTTTCTCTCTGGCTCCTCTGCTCCATGAAGGCAGGGGCAGCATGGGTGCCCCTGGGTGCCAAGGTCAGAAGAGCAGATGTTTCACTGCAGTCTGAGTCTGAGTGCTCCAAGCTGAATCTGACTGCTCTGAGCTGAGCCAGACTCAGTAATTCTTGTTTGCATTCAGGATGGAGCCTTGTGGTTGCTTCCCTGGCTTTTTCCTTTCTGTGTTAGGTACTGGTTCACTCAGTTTTCTGCAGATACGTACCTAGCTCTGGTATGTGCCCCATAATGTGCCAGGTGCTCAGTAACTGCTCATTGAGTAGTTGAATGGTTAAGAGCTTGGCCTCAGGTTCACACCCACTCCCACTAACTGAAGGCAACTAAAGGAATGTGGCTCAAACTTGTGAGTGGGCATCTGGGTAGACACACCTGCCCTCACCTCATCTTTGCATCCAGGGGGAGAGGCTGCACCCCATCTCTGCTGGTGGGAAGGTAATAGAAACACTTACTGTTTAACTGTGAAGAGAACCCAGGTCTGACTTCCAATTCAGTTCCTGAAGTTATGACTGGGCACCATGAAGTGTGGCTGGGCTCTTGGGTAACTAGGAGACCCCGAGATACAACACCCCAGGGTCCAGTGGGATTTTCCACAGAATCTAGTGGGCATCTGGCAGAGACTGGGGTGGGGGAGAGTGGGCAGGAGGGAGGGAAGAAATGACTGGCTCCCAGAGGTGTTGTGGCTCCCAGTTCATGATTCATGATCCTTTCTCTCTATCTAATTTTTGCTAAGTATAAGAATTCCAGGAATCTTTTAGGAACTGGGGAGACAGATCTCTCCTTATAAAACATCTGCTCTTTGACTCCTCACAGCTCCACTGTTGGGAGAAAAAAGGGAAGATAATTGATATGAAACAGACATTGCTTCAAACAATAAATCCCCCTTCACTGATTAATGAGATAATAAATTGAAGGCCAGAGGTATCAGGTTGCTCAGGAGTCCTCTCTCAGCACTGCCTTCTTTCCTTTCCTGAATGCCATAAGTTCAGGATGGGAGACCAAGTCACCAGAAGCAGAGTTGAGGTGTCAGTGGATGTGGTTACTCCCTGTGGCCCACTAGCCTCAGCCTGTGGGGCAATTTTACTTTTTACCAGTGCCTTTTTCCTGGTGGTCATGGACTGAGCACTAAGGAATAGATGACAGGGTGGGACAAGTCAGGCCTCTGAGGTTGTGTAGGGAATCCTGCAGCCCCCTTCTCCATCCCAAGGTTCTTTCTCCACCTTCCCCATGCTGCTGAGTACCCCCGCCACCTCCCTGCATTGTCCTGGGATTTCAACCTCTCCCGTGGTCCCACCAGTGTTACCCACCTGGAGTTCATGAGACCACCCAGAACCTTTCTGCTGAGTGTGACAAGAGCCTAGGAAGTGGGTTGGGAGGTGAGCGGGCTTCCTGGTAGGCATTCCTCATTGGCCAACAGCTGTGCTCCCTGCACCAGATCCAGTACCCGGTTCACATCAGGCTCTCAGGTTTTGCTCCATGACACATAGCAGGGCATTGGAGGGATCCAGAAAAAGAAGAGTCAGGCAAGTCTTGGCCATCTTCAACAGAGCAGGACAGCACAGGGCTGTGGTGTCAGCACAAAGCTCTCCCTGCAGTAACAGAAGCCATTGGAGGCCCCAGGACTGGCACTTGTGTGCCTGGGGCTCCAGAAGTCCATTCTTCCTGCACCTTGCCTTTGCTATGGGGGGCACAGAACTGAGAGCCTGGTGGCCACTCTTCTGCCTGCCCTCCCCATGTCCCTGCTGGCTCTCAGCCCCAGTATGGCTCTCTCTGGCACTGAGAACACTCCTGGGCACTGGAAGACAGACGTGGGGGACTCGAGCAGTGAGGAAAGCAGCTCTGAGCTTGCAGGGTGGTCCAGGCCCTCCTCCTCTCTGGGAAGCAGGGAGGGCTGCTTCCAAGTCTCTGTGGGAAAGCACTTGTGCCACAAGGCACCACCCACTTTAGTTGGGGGTCTCTATTGTGTCCCAAAGAAAATGGGGTGAGGTTAGCATAAAAGCAGAGTGTGACAACCTGGAACCCAGCAGTCTGTGCAGTTGCTTTTTTAACTGCTGGTGATGCAGCAAGGGTGGATCAGGGGTGCTGAGGCAGCCTTTATAAGTGGCCACATAATTAGCACCCAAGGGTGGTGTCCCAGGAGGGCCACCAGACCCCATTTGCTGTGTCTAGTGCTCTCTGGTTGTGGGGAACTGAGGACTATCATCCTGAATTGTCATGGGACTGGGTCCCCTTACTGAAGACCAGTGGGCAGGCCAGAGCACTTGGCCCTCCTGCCAATAGTAGGCAGTTCTGCCATGGATGGCACATGTGCCTGGCCTGTGCTCTTCTGGGGTTGAGCTGGGAGATGGGGAAAAAGAAGAGAAAATCAAATTAGATGTTTGACCAGCAAAATGAATTCTGTCTCCAGCCAGGCTGGCTTTCATTTGTCTCGTTTTTTATTTCCTGAACTTTCTCTCACCATAAATCCTCTGTCTGGTCTTTCATCCGTAGACAGTCTTTAATCCCCCTGCCAGTTTCCCACCCTGGCTGCTCTATCCCTGCACTCCTTACCTCTGACCTCCTTGTGCCACTCTGCTCTCCTGGCCCCACCACCCTCCCCTGACTTCCTTTGTCTGGCAGTGTGCAGCATTCCTGGATGAATGGCTGGATGTGCACTTGGCCCTTCTTGTTGAGATTCCTCCTTCCAGCACTGGGCCGTGTTCACTCTGTCTTTCAAATGTGGCTCTGGCCTCTGTGTGCACACAACCACCATGGGTCTACTTCTCCCTTTGGTTGTCTGTTTAGAAAAGTGAGTCTTGCTCAGGAAAAAAAAAGTTTCCCCCCAAACTTCACCATCCTGGTCTAGCTATTGCTGTGCTTTGTGTCCTGGGGTTGAGAAGACTTGGCTCACTTACTCTGCCTGGAGATTAGGAGCAAGCATGGTGGGCCTCAAGGGAGGGGCTGAGGTGGGAGCAGCCCCTGGACCTGAAAGGGTGGACATTTGGCCTGCCCTGCACCTGGCCTCCCTCATTTCTCCAGCTCACTTTACCCCCAGCCCAGCAGACCTGACAGTTCAGAACAAAGGTTCCTTTGTTCTGCAGGGTCAGTGTTGTGATAGTGTCAGGTTACCCCCCAGTCCCCCACCCTGACCTGACCAGGCAACATGATGTAACATTATTTCTCAAGAGGGAATTTTTTGTCCCCAGGTCAAAAGAATGCTAGCTGATTTTTGCTGAAATGAACCATGACATGGTCTAATATATGGGCTCCTGGTTCAAGGAGGGGCCCTGGTGGTCACTCAGGCTGAAGTCAGCAGTGGGAAGTGGGATCTTTCCCTGCTTGGTCCCACCTCTGGGTGCTGTTGGGAAGTGCTCTGCTGAGGAAGGCTTGGGAGCTGCCTTGTTACTGCCCTCTCACCATCTCTTCCTTTTCAGTGTGTTGGTACCAAGCCGCTGCTAGCTGAAACTGAATTGGGAAGTGGCATCTGCAAGGCCGGGGTCTGGGCGACTGCCCTGGCCAGGTCTGGCTTCCCTGTTGTACTGGGCAGTGCTGCATTCCTGGTGGTGGCAGGGCACACTTCTCTCAGTTAGGAGCCCAGGCCTTTTGTGGGTAATACCTGTAGTCCTATGTCTCCAGAAAACCTAGTTCTGAGTCTTATGCTTGCTTAGTTTGAATCCATAGTTTCAAAAGATTCTACATGGAGAATTTCCTGGTACCAATCAGGAATGGACAGGGCTCTCACCTCCATTCCCAGTACCCTTTCTGGTCCTGTGGGCTCCTCAAGGCCCAGAAGCACAGTAGCAAGAGCACTGGGTACAGAGCCCAGCACGGTGCCTGCCAGCCCTGTTGATGATTGAAGAGTGATAAGCAAGTTATGTGAGCTCTCTGGCACTTCTGAGGAGCAGGAAACCTTACAGGGTTAGTGGGCAGGTTAAATGAATTAATACACAGAGTTTACAGCATGTGGTTCCTAGAGCACCACAGGAGGATTGTCTTAAAGAACCTCTTCCAGAAATAGTTTTTACAATATATTTTTTATGTATATAAAATATTTGGTACCATGTATTGAACCCAAGGGCACTTTACCACTAAGTCACATCCCTAGCCCATTTTTTAAAATTTTATTTAGAGACGGGATCTCACTTATTTACTTAGGGCCTTGTTAAGTTGCTGAGCCTGGCTTTCAGTTTGTGATCCTCCTGCCTCAGTCTCCTGGGCCTTGGGATTACAGATGTGTGCAAATGGTAGAGTACTGTGCATATTGTTCTAGACCTTAACTTTTTAAAAAATATTTTTGCCTGCTTGTTTCTTAGCATTTATGTCTCAAAGATTTAGGTGATGGGTTCAGTCCTATGTTCTGATTTTTGTTGTAATGTCCTTCTGTGGGCTGGTCATTGAAGTCAGCTCCTGGATGTACACCTCAGAACCATGCTGCGTACAGGGAAAGGCTCTAGCCCACTGCTCTGTCCCTCCCTCTTCTTAGAGCAGACTGTCTTTTGCTAAGTCTTAGCCTCTGCAGGGTGTCCTTTGCCACAAGTGTCCCTCTGAAACTTGCAGACCCACCTATCCTCCCCTGCCACCAGCTCAGACGCCAGGCTGCCACATTGTCACTCTTGACTCTCCAGGTATGCCTGTTAGTCCTGGCTGGCTGTTGGCATCTGCAGGTGTCTATGGGAGCCCCAGGTCCTGATTACCCCAGTAGTGAGCACAGTGCCTGGTACATAGCCCATGTTCCATGGTTTTAAGTGATCAGTGACTGGGAACTTCTGGGTGACAACATAAACATTTCCTTGCCTTGCCTCCATCTCTGGAGAGGTTGCCTTGGGAGGAAACAAAGAAACCAAAGCCCACTTTGAGTCTGAGACAGGGTCTCTCCAAAGCACACTCTGACTAGTGTGGGGTTGCTGCTGGCCCACCACTCAGGTGCTTGGAGACCCCTGGGCTGAGAGAACCTCAGAAGACCTAGAGGCAGGACTCTGTCTTGCGCTGAAGAACTTGAGCAGGGAGCCCTGTCTGACAGGGATGGCCTCCCGGGGGCATTCTGTGGGATGGATGGTTGGGGTTGAGAACCTGGGAGCTGAAGAGCCCAGGCCCACTATGATCCCTGTCATGGTGGTATGAGGGACAGCTGTGCGATTCCATTTCTGGGACCTTCTGTGTGGGTGGGGCATGCATGACCACAATGCAACGTGTGTTCAGGATGGTGTGCTCTGGAGATGAGCTGGTGCAAACCCATTCATTTTACCGACAGGGAGAGTGAGGCACAGAGATTGGAGGCCTGGCTTAGGACACACCCTTCCCTGGCTGCAGGGCCTGGGAGTCACATCTGAGGACTGTGATGTCTGGTGTGTGGCACCATCCACGTTCCCTCCTACAGCCTCTGTGCAGGTTTGTCACCCACTGATGGTGAGTCTCGCCAGCTTGTGCTCTGAGTGTGGCAGTCACCATAAGGCATGGGCTGCATAGGCACAGTGAGGATAAACAGGTCTTCAGGGCATAGCCAGTGACAGTGGCTCTCACCCATGTCCCCAGCTAGCAGAGACAAACAGTATTTGCTCCATGGGGATAAAGGGAGTTCATGGGCCCCATTTCCAGATGAAGTGACCACTAGGAAAGAGTGGAAGGGGACTGTGCTCCTTTTTCTCTGGTTCACCTTCTGAAGTTCGGCCTACTCTTTTTGAACACAGGATTTCAACTTCTACTTGTGCCTGAAATTATATTTCAAATAAGCCCAGGAATTTTAGAAAACAAAGTCATTGCCTTTCTCTCTAGGTTCAATTTTCTTCATCCTAAGACATAAAGTTATAAAAGGATCCCTGTACTTTTCTAGATCAGCATCTCAGCACAGAAAGGGGCTCTGACTGCCTTCTCAGTGCTGAGCACCTTGCTGACATTTGTGATCAACTGACTTCATCAGCTGCCGGTCCCCCACCCTACGTGAATGGCTGCGACCTTGATGTGAGTTGCACTGAACAATACTAGGGTACCAGGCTGACCTGGCTGGTGTTGGTTTTCTGGACAGGGACTCTGTGAGTTAGAACAGCTTTTATTTGTGCCCTTCCAGCTAAATAAAGCCCCAAGGCATTCACAAGTGGCAAGACACTGAGGGGAGTGGGAGAAGGAGTGGAGGGTTGGACTGGATGGCAAGTGACCACAGCCCTGTTACCTGTGGGGTTTGACCTCCCTGCGTGGGATGTGCCTGACAGGTTCTTGGAGGTTGGGACAGGAGTTGGCACTCCCCAGGGTGATGGCAGCTTGGTTACTGGGGGCCTTCCTGGGATCCCCTGTGGTCTCCGTAGGTGGAAACCCAGACAGTGTCAACGTGGACTGGAATGTTGCCTTGTGCACCTTGGGTAGGGGCAGGAAGGTTGGCTTTGTCTCTGCATATGGGCCTATGGAATTGCCGCATGAAACCCCCAGTGAACTATGGAATGGTGGTTTTCCAAGGCTGGGCTGTGGGAATGGGCTTCAGTGCCCAGGCAAGGATGCCCCGTTCCTGCCCACCCCTCAGTCCTGGTGTCCATCTTGGGTCTCCTGCTGCTCCCTGCCCCCAGATCCTCCTCCCCACCTTTCGTTAGGCCCATTCCTCTGGCATGTAGTGGCTTATTGATCTTTCAGTGCTGATAGAAAACATGGGTCAATTCAAATCACAGCTACATTGGGTGAGCCTCCTGGGAGGGTCCTCCCATGAGTGCCAGTGAACCAGAGGGGAAGGCCTACACTGGCCAGACCATATCTCAGAGCTACTGAGGTCATCAACCCGTAAGTCCATTCACAAGGACAGGCTGACCAAGGCCATCTCAACCTCACTCTGAGATTCCCAGGGAAGGCTCAAGAGCCATGCTTTCTGATGAATTCCAAGACAAAAACATTTCATGTAACAGTGAAACAAAAATCCCCAACTGCATTTATTTGATGCTGACAAGAGGTAGCTGCAATTTTTGAGGTGATCGGGTCCTTTTCAGTGAAGTGATAATTGCTGATATTTATTGATCCTCATCATGTGCTAAGGCACAGGGGTTATAAGACATGGATTATTTCACATGATCCTCATCGTGACTCTTCCAGAAATGGAATATGTTTGTCCTAACCTGCAGATTTTGAGGTGGAGGTTCAAGTGAGATGAATAATTTTTTCCATCCTAGGACTGAAGAGTGGAGCTGGACTGGAGCCTCTGGGACCTTCCTGATGCCTCCTCCCCTCTTGCCTCCACCTGGGCTGTGCCATGGCCCTGCTTGACTTCACACTCACGGACCACATGCTCTCCCCTCCTCAGTCCTTGGGAGATGGTGGCCCAGCCTGTGGCTGGGTGGCCTGATGGGTGGAGACTGGGGAGCAAGGTGACAAGTTCTAGTCCCTGTGAGCCTGCTTGCAAGCTGTGACTCTTGGTCACAGGGTTGACCTTTCACCTAGGCCACTGCCTTCAACTGCCTGTTGTCCATCAGATAGGGCCCAGGGGCTATGGATAAAACAGGTAGTCACCTGGTTAGCCACCTGAGGCTGTAGTTGGTGGTTCACTAATGTCATCTCTCTAGTTTGAAACTTGATATTATTGCTGTTTTTTGAAGGTCTGATCTTATTTATTTATTACTCTTAAAAATTCATAATTTTGACTGGACTCAGACTTAGAGCTCTCAGAGAGGACAGCTTGAATCTCTTGGCAGTCTGTTTCTGGTGTTTTTCTTTGGCTTCTTTATTCTGTTGTCTAAAGGTTTGGCACATTCTGCAACCTCCTTCTTATTCTTCTCATCACGCTGCTTCTTCAGAGCAATATGCCAGCCCTTGTGTTGCAGGACATGTGGAGAAACAAGACACTGAATTATGGTCCTAGATATTCTTACCTTCCTTGTTTAAGAGTCTTCTGACAACATATTGGCAGACATCATCTTCCTTAGAGAGATTGAAAAGTTTGTGGATTCTACTAGCTCTTTGGGGTCCCAGTTGATGAGGCACAGTAGTATTCGAAGGTCCAGGAAAGTTCTTCTCTCCTTTTTTTACAATAACCCAGTTGAGAATGCTCAGATTTGCACCCACAATGCAAACTCAAACAAGTTGGCACTCTCTCTCCAGTTTGCTTTGGTCTATGGCAGGAATGTTCCTTACTCAGTAGCAGGTGAACCGGCACTGATCAAGACAACTGCTTCATGGGGAAACCTACGTGTCATTCCAACCACTGATCTGTAACACATAACCCTTCCTGTCTTCACCCAGAGACTCAGCAGCAACTTCTGTGACCATACAATTCTCAGAAAAAGTATGAGGTTTACGTTCATCTTCCACTTCAGTGAGTTTCTGGCAGTGAGGGGCTGGGAAGGAGATATTCAGCCTCATCTTCGAGCAGCTGAGTGCTCACATAGCTCCACAAAAGAGTGTGATTGCCATTTTTAATAACCCTGTGCCACTTCTTAGTGCACCTGTGTGTGACAGGAAAGGTGTTGTTGTCAAGCAGCTCTGTGAGGTCAAGAACTCTCAGCTACACGATATCTCTGAGTTGTATCATGTGCTCCTCAGCTGTAAATCTCCCAGAGGGGTATGCATGATGCAGTAGTCAGCACCTCAGGATTTGTTTGACTGGGGGGCCTTCTCCCTGGACCAGGGATTGTGTAAGAGGCCATCTTAAAGTGTATGGTGATCCCCCAGTTCCTTGGGAAATTGATTCCAGGACCCACTCTCTCTGCCTTTTCCAGGATGCTACAGTCTAAAATTGCCAATGTCCCTGTGTAAAGTGGCATCGTTAGGTGTGACCTGTTCCTACCTTCCTTATACCTTCAATGACCACTAGAGGACTTTCAATACCTAACACAATGCAGATGCTGGGAAATAGCCATGCTGCTTGTTCAGGGAGTAACACAAGGGGACGGTCTCCCCATGTTTGGCACCGATGCAATTTTCTTTTTACTATTTTTGGTCTGTGGTTTGTTGAATCTGCAGATATGAGCCATTGACTGTGTTCACCCTGCTGTCTGGTCTGTTTTATATCTCTGTAGCAGCATAGTGCTTTCACATCAGGGGCTAGATAAGGATGAGTGTACACATTTCCCAAACTTCTTCATGGGTGTCCTTTCAATGGGTTCTGTCTTCATCCCAAAACTCTTCAACATCTCTCATCTACTTTTCATCCAGTTTCTGCTGCTGCTGGTGGTGCACCCTGCTCTGCAGCCCTGAAGGGACTGGAATTCGGGTACTGGACTGGCCCATGTCCCCCTCAGCCTGTGCTGCCTCCCAGTGGATGCAGCACTCCCTGCACAGGGATCCTGGTGCTGACCCTTCTGGAAAGGACTTGCTAGGTGTCCTTTCTTTGAGAATTTCTTTGGTTTTTCATTGCTCTTAATTTGTAAAAAGTGACATTGCCTAAACTCTCTGGCAAGACTTAACAGTCCCACCACAGATGACTCCATTATTAGCAAACACAAGCACTATTTAGAGGTTCTAAGAGCAGATCTAAGTTGACTTTGTACATAGAATGGGGGCTTTAGAGGTAATGGGCACCAACTTGGCCTTCCCAAGGCTGGAACAGGACTGAACTGGGCATGTGCACTTGTAGCTCCTCAGTGGCTCTCTCCTACTCCAATTCACACCTTCATTTCTCTCACTTCTCTCTCATTGTGTGCAGCTCCAGTGGTGATTTTGGTGAACTTATGATTTGGAAAATAGAGTGAAATAATTTTTTTTCTAATAAAGTTTCCAACAGATAAAAGACTTCATGCTGTGTTCCTCAGTAGTATTGAAAGACCACTCCTGGATACCAGTAGGTCAGCCGTGCTTGGGGGCTTATCCTACCACTAACCTGAGGAATCATTGGAATGGAATAAAGGCACCAGGAGCTCTGTGGACTTACACTGTCCAACATTTGTGAGGTACTGGGGTTCCAAGTCTGCCAACAAGGGAGCAGATTGCTTCCAGAAAATAAATAGGTGTGGTCAACTTGGGTTACAGAGTAGAGTGCTCATCTGCCCCTGTATGGGTGGATTGTTCTCCAGCCATCCCAAAAGCTACCTGAGACTGGGCGAGGTGGTGCACACCTGTAATCCTGGTGGCTTGGAAGACTGAGGCAGGATGATCACAAGTTCAAAGCCAAACTCAGCAACTTAGTGAGGCCCTATCTCAAAATAAAAAGTAAAAAGTGCTGGTGATGTGGCTCTGTGGTTGAGTTCCCCTGGGTTCAACCCCTGGAAAAAAAAAAAAAGAGATAAGAATTAACAGAAAGCAACCCGAGTGTGAAAATGGGGCATTCTGGCTTCAAGATAAAACCTGTATTTGCAGTTGGCCACCGGCTTTTTTTTTAGGGTTACTATCTCCACTGATATGCAATGCAATGGGGAGAGGGCCAGAAGCAGAGAAGTGGTGAGATGACCCCTGGTAATCCAGTCCAGCAGAGAAGGTCAGGGTTGGCCTAGAGAGAAGTAGAGGAGACTCATGGGAAACAGGCTTCCTGCTCTGCACTGCCAGTTCCACCCTGTTCAAAAGCACCTTCTGATCCCTTTGGACTCTTGGGTGGGATTCATGACACTCTGCTGCTGATATCCACCAGTTTGAAGACCAGTTTGACCTCCCCCTGCCCTACACTCAGAGCCAAGTAGTGGACAGGGCATTGAACACTCCTTGCCCAGGCTTGGCAGGGAGAAAGGGACGGCCAAGTGAAAGCTAATTGGACACTTCCCCAAACCACTCTGTTGGGCTGTTCATGGTACCTTTCAATCAGCAACTTACCAGGTTGTCACTCAGCCGCTGTACATGGGGATTGGGTGGGAGCAAATAGCAGTGGGGACTTTCCTAAACTCTGGAATTCCACTCAGCACCCTCTTAAGCCTGGTTATTAAACCTGAGCACTCCCCTTTCCTGCAGAAGTTCTACATCACACGTCCCTTCGTATTCAGACAAAAACTGTGACCCTTTTCCTAGAACAGTAGCTCACAGTCTTTGTCACTGGAAATGCCCTTCTCTGGGAGCAGTGGTAGCTCCAGCTTTTTCCTAGCCTGCCAGGACTTGAAGAGTATTTGCTGTCTCTTTCCTGTTGAAGAAAAGTCCTAGAAACAAATGATATTAGACATTGTTTAACATCAACATTTCATTAGTTTGACCACCTGGAGACTTGCAAGTTATTTCTAAAGATATTTTACTTTTATTAGTTTACCCAATTTAAATTGAACCTTTTTAAATCACGTGAATAAAAGTATTTGGATCCATTTTTAAATTTTAATTTTAGGAGCGCTCAGTTTTGATGCAGATAAGACATGACACCAGACAGTACAACATACAAATAACACAAAATCAAAGGCCTTGTAACTTTATAGGTGAATCTCCATTGCAATGTAACAGACGTTCAAAACTTTAGTTGAATAAAAAATAGAACTGATCAAAAAGAAAAAAAAAATCATTAACCTAGGTATGCAAGATCAAAATTATGAGCTCAAAAATACAGCATTAAAGAAAAACAAAACAAAACAAGAATCCTGGAAAATGAATTAGTTCTGTGTAGCAACCCAGAAGTTTAAAACAGACACCCTTTTGTTTTCTTATTCTTATCTTCAGGTTACCCCCCCCCCCTTTCCCGCTGAGACTGCTGCAGTCTACATTCCAATGCAGGCTTCAGCAAGGCCAGGCAGGGGGGAGGGAGGATCACCCAGGACTTTTTTAACCCCTTTTTTTTTTTCTGGTTGAGAAATCAGGTTAGGTTTGAATGCAGAAAATCACAAAACATTATTTCTTACTACTTTTGAGGAATGGAGCTGCTGAGCTCTCTGCCTAGGGGGATTGGAGTAAATAAATCTCTCAGGAACAAGGAGAAGGACTGCAAAGTACCCTGCAATGAGTATCCCTAAGCCTAAGATTGGATTAACACAATGAAGAATTTAATAGAAGGCAAGAGTAAAGACCATATAGTACAATACACAAACAGACAGAACACATAGCATGCTAAATCAAAAATTGGCTAGCTGGTATTTTGTAGTTTCCCAGGTGCCACACAAAGCCCAAATGGGACAAAGAGTTAACCAGATGCGGCCAGTCGTCCGAATGCAATACTGAAGCTGCTCAGAAGCAGTGCAGACTCTGCTCAGAAGTGACAAATTCATCCAGAATGCAGCACAAACTGCTCAGAATGCAGCACAAGCTGCTCAGAAGTGACAAGAACGTCACCAGATGCGACGAATCGCCAGAATGCAGCACCCGCTGCTCAGATGTGACAAGAATGTCACCAGATGTGACGAATCGCCAGAATGCAGCACCCACTGCTCAGATGTGACAATAATGTCACCAGACGCGACGAATCGCCAGAATGCAGCACCCGCTGCTCAGATGTGACAAGAATGTCACCAGATGCGACGAATCACCAGAATGCAGCACCCGCTGCTCAGATGTGACAAATGTCACCAGATGGGTTGAGGGGACGTCTCCCGAGACCCTGCTGGGGTCCTATAGCACGTCCGCCAGGACTGTGCCAGCCCAGAACCAGAACCTGCAGGTAATTCAGACCAGAAAACACACGGCAATGCCTTACTCACCGGTGGAAGATGTCAATTATGACTCTATGATCAGGTGTCTGGGTGGGCTTGGGGATCCCAGACGAGCCCCCATATGTTGTGCCCAAAGGCTTGAGACCCCACAAGGACCACCAGAGACCACGATCAATGCAAGCAGCAAAGAGTCATTTATTAGCGAGTTCGAACCCGGTCCTCTGCGTCCTTAATCAACGACGCTAGCAGAGGCCCCGAGCCCTCGTCAGCAGGGTTTTTATAAGGAAAAGCAAGCAGTTTTACAGTGTTCTTCTAATTGGCTAACATTCGAACAGCTAAACCTCCCCTGGTTGGGTCCGGTCAATCTATTTGATTTTCATTGGGTCCGGCCAGAACTGGACGGTCCTAGAGGAAGAAGGGGGGAGGGAACAGGTGAACTATTCAGGAGCTGAGTCGGGGCTAGGCCCTGCTCTCGTCCTTGACGGATAAGGTCTCCAGGCAACTGCACATTCCTCGGACAAATATCTCTTAACAACCTTGGTAAGCACAGGGGCCCAGCAGTCCTGTTTGTCCTTGAGACAGTTAGCAGCACAGATACCACCCTGCTCTCAACAGTAGTAAGACTGTAGCCAGAGTACAGAGAAACACCATGGCTGCGTTGTGATGAGTGGTGTGGTTGGTGTGTTTGCATTAGGCTGCCCAAGTGTGAGATGTGTTAGGAGGAGAGCTCAGGACTTCCATTTTGGTTTCTTATTACACACCAGTAAAGTAAATGGCACTTAGTCTAACTGCAGTTACAGAACTGTAGCTCAATTTGAGAAACAGGACTCCACCAACAGGAGTGCATAGTATCTTGAGCTTGGGAAACTGACCTCATTAATTAAATGAGCAGAAACGTCCTCCATCTGGGTCTGAGGAGGAATGAAACACCAATGAGGTTCTCACTTGGGTTGATCTAACTGAACCCAGGGTGTCATCGGAATGAAGCCCAGATAATATTCCAAGTCCTGTGGAGAGATGGAGAGGAGAGTGCTGTGCCCTTTACAGTACTGAGGTTCCCTTTCCTGGTAGGCAAGGAGCTGTCTCTATGGTCCCTCCTCATGGGCTTACTGAGTTTACCCTGAAAAGTTGGGCCCAGAGAAGAGTGCACCTAAGGTGCTGTGGTGTGAATCCTGTGAGGGCAAACAGGAAGGCAGGGAGCTGTCTGGGGTGACTGGCTGATTAGAAGCCAGGGCCCATGAGCTCCAGTGCCCAGTAGGACCCCAGCTTCCTGTGTTTCTTTATCACGGAAGGTAGGAGGTTAGTGGAGGGTGTCTTGGGATCCAGTAGGCAGCTATTTGGTGTGAAAAGTAAGTTGGTGGTCTTGACCTGTTGCTGAGGGACTGACACACTGACCATGAGACAGTCAGCTGGGGAGACTCTTTGGTTCCACTGGCACACTCACTTTTGGAGGTATTGGGCCCATGGAACTTGCCTAGTCCACTACACACAGGCCCTGGGGGGACTGTGCACCCAGGGCTCCTCAGAGGTGTAGGTGCACAGCCCCACCTTTCCTCCAGTGTCCTGGCTTGCTGACCCAAGCTGCTTCCCTGTCTCTGGCAGGTCACAGCCCTCAGCAGACTTGTGCAGCCATGAAGTTCAGACTCTGGTTAAATGGGACCAACACACTCTAGGGGCATCTGAGCATCAGTGGAGTGACTGGGGATCCCCTGGTGCTCAAGAGCTCCCTGATACTCAGCCCTTTTCTTCAAGAGCTCCAAGACAACAGTGAAGGGCACTTGTGCTATGGCTGTGACTGTGTGTGATGGGAATGCCAGTTGCCAAGCAGCAGGGAATGGACAGATAGCACTGCCTAGCAACCAGGGCAGTGTGGTCACTTGCACAGGCTCCTGTGCCTCTTCCCTTTAGGTCTGCAGCAAAATGCAGATGGCTTCTGTGGGCAGCCCTCAGCCTGAGCCACCATGGGAAACAGGAGGATGCTGAGCAGGGCCTAGGTGCATGGCGGATGTTCTGATTGGCCACTTCCCAGGACTTTCCTGGTGGAGCAGGACTTCTGCATAGCACTGGTCACTTTCCCTGGCCAGGTGTTTGTGCACTGGTGGGTCAGCTTCAAGCCAGATCAGGGATCTGAGGGAAGTGCCATGTCCCTGGGTGCCATCCCACTGCCTGGCCAGCCTTTTGTCTGCATGTGTGGATACAAAATAACCAGTTTTCTGATAGGTGCATATACCCACGTGCCCCAGGTGGAGGGTCTACTGGCAGTTCTTGGGGCTGAAGGGGCAGAGTCCCATGGCTCATCACCACAGTGCCCACTGGCCTGCCTTTCCTCAGCTGACCATTAGAGTGACACTTCTCAGTGAGGTCACCTGTTCACTGTGGATTCTGAAGAGGTAGGCAGTGGAGTCCTCCTGGGTGAGGGAACTGGCCTTCACTCCATGGGTGAGGGCTGGCACATGGAATGCCTAAGAGAGGGGCAAATCAGGAGCCAGAAAAAGGCGGTGAACATTGCCCTGGGGATATCCAGACAGTCAGCTGGGGAGACTCCTTGGTTCCACTAGCACACTCACTTTTGGAGTTATTGGGCCCATGGAACTTGCTTAGTCCACTACACACAGGCCCTGGGGGGACTGTGCACCTCAGAGGTGTAGGTGGACAGGTGTAGGTGGATATCCTGGTGGATATCCTCCTGGGGGCAAGTCAAGCCCCCAAGTGGGTGTGGCATCAGATCAAGGCAGGCCCTCCCACTGCCTACCAGTGGTGTGGCTCCTTGAGAGCCCCAGTGAGGACAATGTCCTGCTGCTCAGAGTGAGGTGGGTCTGGGTCTGAACAGAGTATCAGGGCTTTTCTCTGCAGACAGCTCCCTGCACCACAGGTTCCTTGGGAACAGCAGGGCCACACTAACCGGAAGGGCACTGTGCACTTACTTCCCATGGCTGAAATGGGCATAGTGCTCTGGACAAGCTACAGAACAGATGACCCTCTGTGAAGGGCATGTGGGCCCTTCTCCCCGGGGTTGTGCACTCTGGGACACCACAACCACACAGCTCCCTATCCCTGGCCAGCCCCTCTTTGCTCCCCCATAGCAGTGCTCTGGGGCTTTGAGCAGAAAATTTTGTCAGCAGGTTCCACCTCCAGGCCACTCTCCTGGGGTATGGCCTCTCTGACTTGCCTCTGACCCTCGTTCCCTGGCCGAAGCCACAACAGACTTGTGGTGCTCATCCTTTTGCTTCCCCGGGGGTCAGGAGGGAGGAAGGGAGCATAGGGAAGTGATGGAGATATGGGGATGTCGAGATCCCTCCCTGCATGCAGGAAACGTGCTCAGGCCAGGAGGCCGAGACTACAGCAGCAGAGCAGGCCAGGCCTCCTCCTGGCCAGATACATCCCTGTGCCCCTGCACACTGCATCTGGATGAGGACTGCCTTCCTGGTCCTCCCCTTTTCTGTGTGACCATGGCAAAGGCACACTTTCAACAGAGACCAGGTGTGGTGTGGCCTCAGATCTGACCTTGGAGCCTTGCCTGCTCACTGGGAGGGCTGGGACCCCAGACCAGGACAAGCCCACATCCTCCCTGAGCTTCTGCCAACCTCTGCTGGAGGTTGGAGAGCACCTGAGGAAGCTGAACCCAGGAGTCTGGGCCCCTCAAGACATGCAGCCTTTCCATGGTAGGTTCTCCCAGGGGCTGGTCTCACCAGGCCAGGGCGACTTTTTTGTCTATTTTTATTTTTATTTTTTAATGTTTTTGGTTACAGATGGACACAATACCTTTACTTATTTATTTTTTTTTTAAGTGGTGTAGAGGATAAAACCCAGTGCCTCACCTGTGGTAGGCAAGCATTTTACTGCTGAGCCACAACCACAGGCCCAGGGTGGCTTTTGGTATTCAGTTCACACCATCCTTTAAGGTTTGAGTGCTTGGTACAGATCAGCACAGCTCTGCCTCCAGCTACAGCCCCCAACCCAGGTGTGTGTCCATCATGCCTGTTTCTCAGTGGCATTTTCCTGTGCTTTCATGTCGCCATCTCCCGTGTGTGCAAGGGAAGCTAGTTATGACCCACATCAGGCTGATCAGGGACTGGACCTGTCTGGCCAAGGGGTCATGGCTGTGAACAGGATGTGGGAATGAGGTTAGCCAGGTATGACCCCAGTCTTCTTACCTGGCCCTGGCCCACTGTTTCTCTCCTTTATGTCATAGACCAGGACAATCAACGTGCCTCTCCATTTTCATGTGGAGAGTATCCAAGCCTGGCTCAGAGGCCATGGAGACCCAGCCTTTTGGGAATGTTCTGAGCCCTGAGGCCTGGCCAAGCACATGTGCCCTTGTCCCAGGAGTCTGGGGTAGACAGCAAAGCTGTGCATGCATTTATTAACTAGACCAAGTGTCCATTGTGATGGACACAGTCCCTGTGATTTGGCCACAGAAAACAGGCATGTAGGTTGTGGAGCAGGAACAGCAGCACCACCTGCCTTCCAGGAGCATGCAGTCAGCTGGTGATATGCACCTGAGAGTCACCCACCGGGCGGGCCTCTGCCATGTGCCAGTTAAGGTGACAGGCATGCCTGAGCTATTCTCTTCTCCAGTCCAGGGCTTCAGGAGAGGACGGAGGGCAGGCATCTGTGGGGTGAAGGTGGTGTTTCACTTTAAGATGAAGCATGGAGGAAACTCACGGGTGGATGATGAACTGGGAGGTCCGTGATGAATCTTCATTCCAGGGCATCAGTATATTTCCCTGGGAGCCTCCTGGGCATTAATTCTGCTGTTAATTTTGTTATTAGAGACCTAGCCAAACAAAGGGAGGTGGCTAACTGCAGGCTTTCTTAACCTTGATGAAACAGTGATTTCACTAGGATGAGTTTCCCCATTTATCTTCATTCATCAAGGCTCTGCTGCAATACGCTAATGAGGCCCAAACACGGGCACACCAGCAGTGAAATGGGGCATTGCTGACACTCCCTGTGCCCACCACAGGGTGATGCCACTTGCCATCCAGCTCCAATGTAGGCAGGAGAGCAGGCTCTTGTGGTTTCAGGATGGTCAAGCTCATGTCAGCCAAGTCCCTGCAGAAATGAAGGGTGGGATGCAGAGACACATGCCCAGAACTGGACAGGTTGGCTTGCTCTTGGGCAGGGGTTGTGGCTCACAGTTCTTTGGGACCCATTTTCTGGCCATTCATGTTGGAGCCAGGTGTATGGTGCACTGCAGGCAGGATGAGTTTTGTCTGTAGGTTCCAGCATGTGACCTCTCACTTGGTGCCAAATCAAGTTGTCCGTCAACACGTCAGTTTGTATCACTTTCTTTTTCCAATGGGTAAATGAGAGAAAACCTGGACTGGTACACTGAAGCCCATTGGGAACCAATGACCTTCTGGGCATGCAGACATGTCATGAAGCTGGCATGTTGGGCTTGCTTCGTGTGCCTTGATTTTCACTCTCACACTACCCCTGAAGAAGTGACATTCACATGCATGCATTTACAGAGGGACTTGGGTGGCCACATCCACATCCAGATCACAGAACTGGTAGGTGCTATGATGGGGGATTAGACCCATGTTCCAAAGCTGCTGAGGAACTCACCGTGGGCTGATGGCCCTGTGCAGGGCAGCTTGGACAAGCTTTAACTATGAGTTATATCCTCTTTGGATCCAGGTTGACATTCACTTTAGTGTTCTGGACACAGTTCTTTCCTAATTATAGTATCATCTCAGGACACAACAGGACCCCATCTCACCCCTCCAGTGCTGGCTCCAGCTTCAATATGGAGCACCTAACTTTGTGCACTGTGCTTCCAGTGGGTGCTTGGGAAAGCTGGCCAGCTGTCTCCTGGTTTCATACTTCAGGTGGAAGTCACTGGGATTCTGTTTGTTTTTGCAAGTCACTCATAAGGTACCACAGTAAAATCCCAGCTGCCTGGAGTTTATTGTCAGATATCTTTAGTTTCCTGCTGGTCCCCTGGTGTCATCCTATGGAGTCTGTGTCTTGCCACACAGAGAAAAGGGCAAAAGCAATGGACTCTCCTTTCTATTTGCTAGCATCCTCGGGCCAGTTGCATTAGAGCCCTGGACACTGTGGGCTCCCCAAGGCTGCCCTTTCCACCTTCCTCCAAGACTCAGACCGTGGACTGCAGCCACTCTCAGGTGCAAAGCAAGCACAAAATTCCCAAATCTGAAATACGTGTTTGCTTTTTTCTTAATGGAGAAGTGCAGAAAGTGGAATAAAACCATTTAAATAAGATGCTAATTTCCCTGAAATAAACTGAACCTAAATAAGAGCTGCAAGTTGGCCTTTAAATCTCTTCTGTCATTTATTAAATCCAGTGTTGACCTCGAGGACTACAGCATGTGATTAAAGAGTTAATAAACAAAGGTCTGTCTGCCAGTCAGTGTAGCATCAGTCAGAGGGATTGGTTGGGTTTGCTGTCTGGCAGGTCTGTCTCCCTCAGTTGCTTCTCCCATTTCTTGACTTGGAGTTCATATACAGCAAATGTTCCTCTTGAAGCTGTTTGTCAAATATAACTTTGAACTAGGGACTGCTTTTTCTCCAAATGCAATAGCTGTTAAACATGGTGCATCAGGTATGTGTGTATCTCTTTGTTTAATTTTGGGTTTTCATTCTGAGCAGAGACATAATGAGTGGGAGGGCTCTACCAATTTCTTCCTACATGAGAGGCAGCCACTGGTTTTGGGAATAAGGCTTCCAGCCTCTAATGGCTTGGGCTCCCTGGGCTTCTCACCCTTGAGAACAAAGCCTATTATCCCTGAACAGACAGTGCAGGGTCCCCCTCTTTTGGTGAGATAGAACTGTGGAGCCCAAGGTGTTAGGCAGCAAAGGTCAGACCTTTGGTCCTGTCTGTCCCCACTATGTGGGGAAGGCTTTTCTGTGCCCTTCTTTCTGGCTCTTCTGTCACTGTGACTGTTCCCAGTGCTCTGGGAGCATTAACTCTCTACAGGGAAAAAAGTTCACACAAAAAAAGGAATTATGCATATGGAATTCATTTCCTTCACAAACATGGAATCCAACAAATTTCATGGCTGTTTGATCTTTGGGCTGAGGGGAGGGAGCTGGGCTGAGGAGGGCAGTGGGTGCCATCAAAAGAAGCTGGAGAGGGGCAATGGGAGAGGAAGGATGGCAGGACATGGAAAGGAGAAGTCAGGAATGTTGTGAGCTTGGGAAATACTTTATGGCCCATTGTGCTTGCCAGCACACGTGTGCACTTGCACACCTTGCTTAAATCACATGCAAACTTGTCCTGGGGGAATTGGAAGGTGGTAAGATCATCCTGGGGAGAGAGGACAGCAGCTCAGGGGGCTGCCTCTCCTGCAGGGAAGTTCTGGGTGGATTCCTGATGTGTCCTGTGCATGTGAGACCCCCATGCAGATGAGGTGTGGTGGGAGCACATGGCCTTCAAAAGTGGACAGCTTGGGTCCAGACCCCGGGACCCCAGTGCACTGGCATTGGGGAGTGGCTGGCCAGTAGCTTCCATCTCCTCTGCCATGGGCATTATGTCAGCTGCATAGTGGAGGCACCACCAGGATCAAGCAGAAATGCTCTGAAAGTAGCACAGAATGGAGACCCTCAGGCATGCTTGCTCCTCATCCACATCCTCTCTTCTTCATGCCTGTGTGTGTGGTGACTTGGCCTTTGCAGCAAGTCAGGATTTCTCTGGAGCAGAAGCAAGAAGTTGATTCAAGGGGAATGAGATGGTTAAAGGAAACAAAATTCAGTCACAGCACTCACCTCTAGTGTGAAAACTGTTTGAAATGATCCATCGGATGTTTCTGGCACATCAAGCCACTGGGTCACTCGTGGCTGCTACAGTGTGGCCAGTGGGAGAACCTACAGCTGGTGTCACTTGCACTGTGGAAACACCAAGGTGGCTCTGGGCTTCTGTGTTGGCTGTGACTGGGAAGAAGCAGGGTCTCCCAGCAGCTCTCAGCAAGTGTCTTGGATCTGGCCTCCACCCCAGACTGCCAGGTCTGCACAGGTCCAAGCCTCGCCAGACTACTACAAGGCATGTGGGTGTTCCAGAGGTGCCCTTGTTTGCAGCCAGCCCTTTCCCAGGGTAACTACGTGCACTGGGGTATCTGCCCACCACAAGCAGTTACCCGCATGTCCTGCGGGCCCCTATGAGGGCCACATCTGTGCAACTCTGGACCCCCCACCTCAACTTCCATCCCACACCTGGGCTTCACAGATTTTGTTTGGCTTTATGAGTAAGAATCTGCTTTTAAGAAATGTTTGAAACTCAGTGGTGCAGAAAATAGATCCGTGCCAGCATAATTTATTTATTTGTTTATTAGGATTTTCATGGCCCTTTCTCTCTCAAAGACCAAGACAATATTTGTAGCACTTCAAACAGATAGCATTGCACATTAAAGATTAAAAATGGGGCCAGTCAACCAGTGGACAGTGGGATGGATGAGCAAAGAGGGCAGGGAATGAGCAGGGAGAGGGGTTGACCTTCCAGACCCCAGGCATCCTGTAGCCCAGGAGCAATCACAAAGACTACAGGCCTGGCTGCTTTCTGTGTGGCTGTGTTCACTGAGCCTGCTCCTGAAGGGGAGGCCACCAGCTTCACCTCACAGGCCACTCCCAGTGTGATCCTTCAGGCAGGTTGCAAGTTTTCCTTTTAAGGTGAGCATCCTAGCCCTCCTGACAAGTCATTTTGGTAATAAAAGTGGTAATAATTTTTTTTAATGTTACACATAAACCTTTCAATAACAAGTGTATTTGGTACAGAGTGGTTTTCAATCCTGGCAGCACATTAAATTCACTTGGGGAACATTTACAAAATACCACCAATGCTTGGGCTCTGTGCTGCAACAATGAGCCAGACCCTGTGGGGGCTGGTGCTGAGCATCCCGCTGCCCCACAGCCCAGCTTTTTCATGGTCACCAGGGTGTGGGACACTGCCTGGGGGCTGGGGGCATCCAAAGGGGGGGGAGAGTTCCAGATGTGGGTGTGCTGAGTGCCCTCCTGTGAGTCATGGGGATGGGTCTAGGCCTTACCGCAGGGTCCTCAAGCTGCAGGGTGTTCTTATGGAATGTCACCACCAGGTTGGCCTAGCTCATTGCCCATATTCTTCAGGCAGGGGACTTTGGAAGGTGGCAGTGTCCTCTAGCCCCATCCTTCACACCTAGTTCCTGAAATAAATCAGGTGTGACCCAGGGTTGTCACACAGGATGTTCTCAGTGGCACATGGCCTTTCCCCCCACCCTGCAGAGGGTCAAGTTGAGGCCCAGAGAGGTTGACCCTTTTGTTGGGGTCCCCACCCTTGTCAGCAGTGGAGAAGGGATTGAGCTGGTTTCCTGCTCCAAAGCTATGCCTCTTTCCACTGCATCCAGAAGCACCTGGGACTGGTGGTGTCCACACCTTCTTTCTGTGGGAAGGTCTTCGGCTTTCTCCTTCCTGATATGTGAGGAAATTCAAGGAAAGAAATCTTCTGCAGTGATGACCTCAGAGAATACCAAGAGAGCATGTACTCACATCAGGCTACATGTGGGCCTGCAGCCCTGGGGCAGGTGGCCATTAGAACTGCTCCTAGAGAAAGAGAGCTTGGGCCATGTGGGGGGCAGCTGGCATGGCCTGGTCACTGCTCTCTGCCCCTCTCATTTTTATTCACAGAGCCAGATGGAGCATTCTTACTCCCAAGGGCTCCTGGACCCAGCCTTTCATGGCTGTTCTGGAATGTGGAGCCCTAGCTGGTCCCCTCTGGATCCCTCTACCTCTGTGGTCCTGAACAAATGGGCAGTGTGTGTCTCCTGCCCTTGATCATATTTTCAAGCTTGAAACACAGTTAGTCTTTTAGTAAAATGCTCTGAAGCCCCTCCTGAATGGATCCCTCTCCTCTGATGGTGCTGTCGGGGGGACCAGTTCACCTGCATTCCTGCCTCTAGGCAAGGAAAGCGGTGACTGTTTTTGAACAGACAAAACTTTTGGGGGAGTCTGTAGGCTTTAAACCCAATTTTGTCCTTGACAAAATTGTCCTGGACTCTACGAAGGATGGCACCCGGTCTAGCAGCATTCTTCCAGTAGTAGGGACAATGGGCAACCCGGTCCATGAGTGGTGCCTAGGACTTAGTGTCTGTGCACGTGGTGGACCTGGTTGTGCCCTGCTGGGCTCCGGCAGGAGGGGCCCCCGCTCTGCTGCATGTGTCTACCCTGGTCTTCTGCCTGCTGGCAGGCTCTGTCCCACTCAAGGTTATTTTCCCCACCCCTGCCTGGGGTGTGGAAGGAAGACATAAACTTGTGGTCTCTGCCCTGCTGTTTGGCTCTGATCCAGCCCCACACTCTGCCTTGGGAATGCTCTTCAGTGCTTGCCGATACCCAGACCATGACTTTCCTTTCCCTTCTTGTAATATTGCCAACTTCGGGGGTTCTTTGCTGGAGAAGTCTGCAACCAAAGAAAATAGTGATGTGGCTATGGTGTATGGCTTTGTTCTCCAGGGTCTTTTCTGTAAGAAAGACTGAGCGAGAGTCCAGGGTTCCTGGGAAAACACAGAGGAGAAACTGTCACTCTGGGCATGTGCATCTGCAGAGTAGGCCAGGGAAAAGGCAGGGCCACTCACAGCAGCTGGCCTCACCTGAGCCTGGCTGAAGGGAGCCCGCCCTCTCTGGAGATGGGCAGATGCAGAGCTGTGTTGGACAGAGCATTCCAAGTTCCTCCCCCAGCCCCCTGACCTTCTGCACTGTGTGGGGAGAAGTCCCTCAGCATCTGGGGCCTTCCTGCAGTGGCCTATGGACACCTCTTTGTCTCTGGATAGCTGGTAATGGGAACAGGCCTCACCCCTGGTATACACACCACACCAAGTAAGTGCAGTCCAAGTGAGAGATTCCAGAACAGGAGCCTAAGAGTTCCTTGTCAGCCTCCTGGACTCCCAGCCTGGAGAGGAGCAGAGTGCATGCATGGGATCCTTGCTGCTCCTTGCACACTGCTCTCCTTCCCTCCTCCTCCTGCATGTTTTTCACAACAAGGAGAAATGGAGTCATGGTGGTTGAAGGTGCAGAGTAACGTTGCTCAGAGGAGAGAGAGATCGCATGCCAAGGAACATCCCAGAGAGCTCTGGAGTGGGCACAGAGGACACTCCAGTGCCGTGCTTGGCACTCCAGGCTCCTCACACCTCCTGGCTGCAAAGGAGGGTGATAAATTTAGTCTCCACCAACATTAAACTGATAAATGAAATTTGTATATTAAAATGATAATAATTTGATTGTGTTTTCTTTCCTTCTTTCCCATCTGCACCTCTGCCTCATGCACCCAGCTCAGCCTTTGGATTTTGGGAGGCAGGGAAGGCTGGGGGAGGCTTTGCAAGCTGTTGGTTTACATTGTGCAAACAGGGAAGGTCTCTTCCTGGCTCGTTTTGTCCACTTTGCTTAGGTTGTCACTGCTGCCAGTCCTCATGTTTATTTCATCACATGTGTGGCTGTCTCGTTTCCCTACCACTGATGTCATTATCACACAGAGAGTGGGACCTGCAGTGTTGCACCTAATGAATTCCACTGTGTCTGCTCTGCTCCCCACCTTGTTGCCAAAGCTGGAGGTGTCAAATTAAAACCAGCCTAGAGAGAGGGAGAAAGTGCAGGAGAGAGCCCAGAGCAGGAAAGTGGGAGGTGGGGACTCATCAGTGGCCCTGCCCTCTGAGCAGTTGAGGTTCAGTGAGAAGAACTGGGAGCAGAGGTTGGAGAGGGCCTGCAGGAGGTGACTGCTGTCTCTAGTGCACTTGGAGGGACACCCTGTGCCCTGCAGGACCTGACGCCATGCTCCTGGCCCTGTGGGCTTATCTCAGCCCTGATTGAGGTGTGTCACCTTTCCTCATTGCCAGGCTGATTTACTATCATGGCTTATGCAGATTGGGCACCTTGCAAAGCAGATAGTAACTGGAGCATTGGGGCAGCCTAAGCTTGTGGAGGGAAGGCAACCATGCACGGTGTGTGCAGGGAGTGTGGAGGCATGTGTGAGCTCCTGGCTCGGTGGCTCTGATCACCCACACAAATCCAGGTTCCAAGATGGTGGCAGAGGCACTCACCACATGGTCCAGTGTCTCAGTTTGTTCTCCCCAGATGCCCTCCCTCAGTGCATCCAGCATAGAATGTTGGTCCCTTCATCTCTGATTCACAATCTGATGTCACTGTACACAGTACCAGCATTTTGTCTTCAGAGCACTGTGATTGAGATGAGTCTTGGTATTGACCACTTCAGATGGGCAGGTGAGGATGGATGCCGTGTCTCAGTGCTCAAGATGCAGAGGCTGAAGGGGAAAGAGGG
This sequence comes from Sciurus carolinensis, assembly GCF_902686445.1. Taxonomy (NCBI): domain Eukaryota; kingdom Metazoa; phylum Chordata; class Mammalia; order Rodentia; family Sciuridae; genus Sciurus; species Sciurus carolinensis. The sequence goes on from NW_025920104.1 coordinate 100,330, forward strand.
TTACCTTTCAGGTTCTCTGTTTCCAAAACTTGATAATTTTTTCCCTTAGACCACTAAATTCTCTAGATTTTGTGAAGAGAGGGGAGATTGGTAGGGGGAAAAAAAGCTTGTAAAATCAAAAATGGAAATCAATCTATGCTCAGTAAAATGAATAGATCTGAAGTCTGCCACTGGTGTGTTCTCCAAGTGTAGCCAGAACTGTGGTTAAATGTGAGATTCCACCACCCTGGAACACTTCCTTCTTCCCTCTCTGCTTCAAAAAACCCAAGGCACAAAGTAGCACTCACCTTCTACTCTATGGAGTTTGTCCAGTCTCACTTTTTATGCCAGTTTGATGTTTAAGACATAAATGCTAGACAAAGCTTTGGGGCACATGGACAGCCAACTACCCCAGTGACTCAGTGACTCACCAGGCTGCCAGGCAGCAGGGAGGATCTAGTTCAATCTGTCAGGCAGGAAGGATGAATGTGCTAGCTCAGGCCACCAGCCAGGTGGGATGGATGGGCTAGCTCAGGCCACCAGGCAGGAGGGATGGATGGGTGAGCTCAGGCTGCCAGGCAGGAAGAAGGGGCTAGCTCAGGCCACCAGGCAGGAGGGATGGATGGGCTAGCTCAGGCTGCCAGGCAGGAGGGATGGATGGGCTAGCTCAGGTCACCAGGCAGGTGGGATGGATGGGCTAGCTCAGGCTGCCAGGCAGGAGGGATGGATGGGTTAGCTCAGGCTGTCAGGCAGGAGGGAGAATTCTCTCTTATGCTGACAGGTAGGAGGGAGGGGATAGCTCAGTCTGCCAGGCAGGAAGGAGGGTCTAGCTCAGACACAGGGTGCAGAGGTTCCCCATCCCTCAGTTCAGAGTGGCACTTGATGGTCTGGGCTTGTTTTCTCTTGACTAGAGTCCATGCCCTGAGGAACAGGGAGCATGGTGAGAGGGCAGCATTTTCCTTCCTCAGGGTTTTATTTCTAGATTTTTTTATTTTAAAATTCTGGTCCTTCTTGGGATTAAAATAGGATTTTATTTTTGAGAAATTTAGATCCCTTTCTTTCCAAACAGAAGAGTCAATTTAAGAGTAGAAATCTCTGGCCTTTGTGCTTAAACCCACTGCTCTGGGAAGAGGGCTGTGACACCCCATGGACAGCACAGTCTGAGGAACTTGGTATTGAAGTAGGAGTGAAGCCCAGTTCCCTGACTTACAATCCAGTGTAGTCACTGAACCACGGGTGGGACGGGGTGCCACATGCATGCCTGTGGTGCCCCAGTCCCTCAGTGCTGCTTACAGGGAAAGAGAAGAGCTGGGTCTGGGCCCTGGTTGGAGTTGACATCAGGATGAGGTCCCAGTCCTGGGTTAGGGTTGATCTAAGCTCTGCCATGAGTATGTCCTTGCTGGATCTTCTTCATTCAATTCTCTGCTGGTCACACTGGAATGCGAAGCAGATGGAAAATGGTCTGTAAAGATCAAGTGAAGAAGAAATGCAGGAATTTAAATTCTCACACCCTCTGAGCTTTCCTGGTGGGTTTTGTGCTTTCTAGAGTCAAGACCCTAACCTCTGGGCATGGGGTGTGGGCAGAAACCCCAAATGTCTCTGTCCCTCACCCCTAAAATGCACTAAGAGAAATGCAGGTATGTAGCAATTCAGGACCTATTTAGGAAGGGCATGGTTGTCATCTGTTCATGGAAAAATAAAGGGAATTAACTAACTCTAGTGCATTTATGTGGTCATTTGGCACCATCAAACTGGGTACAGAAAGTAAACAAAGCCGCCTGATGTGCTTGTAATCAAGCCACTGAGGAAATTCAGGCAGGTGGACCTCAAGTTCTGGACCAGGATGGACAGTGTGGCAAGACTCCTCTCATGACACATACTTATAGAGAGCTGGGCCATAACCAGAGGTAGAGGCAGGAGCAGCTCCCTGAAGCCCTGGTTCCAATCCCATTACTGAAGAATAAAATGACCAACCAGTCCTGCCTTTGAGCTCATGGTTGACATGAGGGGGGATGAGTAGAGCACCTCACAGAGAGGATCTCAGGGTATTGGGAAGTGGCCCCCATGGCCTGCTTGGGTCCAGGCATCATGTTTGGCAGGATAACTCAGCAAAGGAGCTGGTGTCATGGGTTGCAGCCAAAGGAGCAGATTACTGGTTGAGCATGCCTCCCCTGTCAGGCTTCAACCTCCCTTTGAGTTCCTTCTGTGGGGCTCCTGCTGTGGGTGTGCTCTAGTGTGGTAGTGGCAGAGTCCTGTGTTGAATGGACAGAGGTGCTGAAGATCTGGCCTTGGGACCACTCTGAATCTCCCAGGCTGATCTGCTCCACATGGTCCTAGTACCACAGTCATAGCTTTTCCATGTTTCTGATGCCAACGAGCCTTCTCCTTGTGACAACCTAGTGCTTCCATCCATGTTGGGCACTCAGTGGCTTAGACTGTGGTCATGTTTTGTTTGTTTGCACTGGGCTCTGAGTCTGTGAACATTTTTATACAGTGGTGTCCTGTAGTTGCTCCGAGGTGCTGCAGCAAGCACCTGTGTTTTACATGGTTGGTTTTAGGTGAAGATGATGCAGTTCACTAGAGTGTACATGGCATAGGACTTGGTGGAGGTTTTGTGTGTCCAGTGAGTCCATGGCTGACTTCAGGTTCAGCAGGAATATGGAGCTGCTGACTGTGACCTTTAAGTCCTGGGACTCTGTTGCAGACTGGGAGCCATCTGCAGCAGGTGGGGGTGAAATGAACAATGTATGTTCTTAAGTACTTCAGAAGTCATACTTTTAAGAGAATCAAAATAAGACACTCTCTTTATCAGGTTAATTGAGCAGGAATTGAACTGCTTAGTATAACTAGATTATTCTTAGGATCCATCAGCATAGCCACTTGATGGTAGGACATGTCACATGGTCATTGGTTTAACACATATGCTGTTGTGCTGCTCTGACCAGGTATCCATGGCTTATCTGGGGTCTAACAGCAGAAGCACTGGGTCCTGATGACATCTCAGCTGCACTTGAATAGCTACCAGAATTGGGGTCTTTCCCAGGCAGTGGTTCAAAAGGCAGATGCTTAGTCTGTCTCTTGAAAATGTTTGTCCCAGCTACATTTGCCCATTAGAACGTGTTTTCTTCTAATAACTTTAATTTCATATTCTACAGAGTCAGGAAGTTAAAGTAATAATAGGATTCATCTCATGTGAATTAGTTTAGATCAACCTCGGTCATGTCAAGCCTTTCCTCTTCCTTGAAATGAAATTCCATAAAAGACTTCTTCACATCATTTCAAGACCAGGTAGGCTCCCAAATCTGTACAGGACCACATCACCACTGTTTCCTTCACCTTAAACAAATGATGAGAAGAAAACCACCTGGAATCTGGCTGAACCATGGCATGCCATTTGATCTCACTGGAGGTTTTGCCGTGTCAATTTAGGATTGAGTGGTGGACATAGAGAAAATGAAGGGACAAGCCTAATGTGAAATGGAAAGTATGAGGGATGATAAAATGCCACAAGGTCCAGGCAGTCCTTGCTGCTTGCTCAGCTGTGTGTGCAGCTTGCAGACATCAGTTCTGACCTGGTGTCTTCCTGGTATGTATGTGACACCTGATTCAGCACATCATGTAGAACACATGTAGTAAGTCCTGCCAAGCTTGATGGTAAGAGCTATTGCCATCTGGTGCCTGGCATGCAAGTCATGAAGGGGAGAGCTGGATTATGAGTAGGGTAGCAAGCTTGTGTTGAAATAAAACTCTTCTGTGGGTATTTCACTAAAGCAATAATATTAAAGCAATAAACTCCAGTCCAGATGAGTTGGTGATGTTCTCCTTGATGCACTGCAGTGCCACACAGGGTGTGCTCCTGGCATTTCCACAGAGCACTTGAGGAGACAGTGCATCTCTGCAAATCATGGCATCTTTGAGTCCTGGCATGACCAGGGTAGTCACACCCATTCCTCTTTTAGGACTTGGGAGTGGGTACCTGTCAGAGGTGGGGCACCTGCTGTCTGATGAGCTCTGACTGGATTAATCAAAGCGGTAAAGCCAAAGCAAAGCTGGTGCTCATACCTCATGCTGCATGTGGGTAAGCTTCACTTCAGCATCAGTGTGCAGCCATGATTGATCAGCTGTAGCACACTCCTCTGTTACTGCACTTGTAACTGCCACAGGATGCTGGTGCCAGCTTGGCTGGTCCTGAAACTCAGAGTGTTTGCACTTGCTGATCTGTGCTACTTGACCTGAGAGGTCCTACTGGTTCTTTTTCTGGGATGGAATCCTCCTCAAGTAGAAAGAACTGCTTTGATAGTGTGGTCCAGTGGTCTCCCTGCTGCCTAGCTGGGCTTGCTGACTTTCTGCCTCCATTTCTGATGGCCCAATGTGGCTGTGTCCCATAACACCTGCAAGTCCAGGGAGAAGGCCTGGTGCTGGGGAGGTCTGCTGGTTTCACAGCTCCTGCAGCCCCACCACTGTGGCTGCCTGCAGACCATCTCAGTGGTGGTTTTGGGGTGTCCTTCTAAGACACCTGGAGAGGCTTCTCCTTGCCACTCAGTGTGTATGCCATCACTGGCATGTGTACCCATCATCAGGCAGGTGCCAGGGAAAATGTGGGAAGGATCACTGGTGGCAGGCTGTGGGCCGGAGACCCAAGGCTTGAAGTTGTGGCCTTCCTCTCTCCCCTCCCAATGTCACTCAGAGTGGTCAGTTACAAAGAACAAGCAGAGGAGAGGAACAAGGAAGAAAGGCCATTGAGGTAGTGCCCAGGTTGCCAGGCCACTCTTCTAGATCATGTAGCCCTCACTTGGCTGGTGTATGAAGGTGGCCTGTGCCCAAGAGCAGTCAGCCTGACATGGAGATGCCTTCCCTGTTTGGCACAGAGTTTCTGGCCAGGTCAGTCCTGCCTCCCTAAGATCGACTGCAGGAAGTGCAGACAACTGCTGGAGGAGAGGTGCTGAGCTCTGTTACCTGCCAAAGTCACTTTCCTCTGTTCACAGGGCAGAGTAGGCCTGCAGCGCAGTGTCCTGAAGGCAATGTCAATGTTTAGCTTCCAACCTGGGTGTGGCATGCCAGTTCTGCTAGGTAGCCACAGGGAAGGTCCGGGTTTCTGGCTTCAGACAGGCTCTCTTACTGTCCCCAAGCCTCTGCTGCACATCTGTAAGATGGAGTTTTGGCAGTCAGTATTTACTGAGCATGTTCACGCCTGACATCTGAGTGAGGGACACAGGAACCATGGGCACAGCATCTAGCGCAGAACGGTATTGAGCCCTTCACCAGTGCTTTGCCTTGTCAGGGACAACACAGAGCTTTCTAGCTTCTTTCCTAGAAAAATGGGAGTTAGGTTTGCTCCAGAAGTCATGTCCTGGGACCGTGCCATGTCCAGGTTTGAAGATGCATCTCAATTCACTCTGTCTCCCCTTGTGAATCTGCCTCATAACTTCTTGAGGAGGCAGGTTCAGGGCATTCACAGAGCTCTCCCAAGTATTCAGCATGGAGCATGTATTTTGCTCTGCCTGTGTGCCAGGGTGCAGCTGTCCTTCTTCAATGCCCATTTTCTCTGAGAGCTGGGACAGCAGGATCTAGGTTTCTCTTGTGTCACCAAGTGCCTTGAAAAGTATCAGCATGCTGTGTATTCAGATGGTGCTCACTGAGCAAAGCAGGGTGCTGGAGTGAATAAAGGGAACTTGCAACTTGAACTGAGAAAGCCAGGGATTAATCTGGGCAGGGCACCTTTGCCTGGGAGGGGTTCCCTCACTGTGGAACTTTTGGCAGCTGAGGCACATGCGCCCCCATGGACCCCACCCCTCCATGACAGCTTGGGCACAATAAGCACTTAACATTTGGTCAATTGGAAGTATGGGTCCAGCCTTGAATTTTGGAGGAGTTAAGCAAAGAGACAGGAGGCTCCAGATGCTGCAGAGGTGGTGCAGGTGAGTCTCCACAGGGGGCAGTGCCAGTTCCTGTCCTGGGCAGACTTCCTGTGGCAGCACCTGGCAGTGTTCTCAGATGCAGTTCTTATTGTTCTGAGCTTGATCCCCAGGATTCCTGTTGACACTGGGAGGCCCTGCTTGTCTGTCCAATAAATTCCTTTCCTGGGTAGGTGAGACAGAGTCCACCTCTGTTGTGTGCAGCCAAACCCCTGGCTAGCTGAAGATCTAAGGGGAGAGTGCCTGGCACCTTGACCCAGCTTCCCAGAGGGAAGTGAGGAGAGGACCAGGGGCCTTCCTGGGGGCAGTTGATGGTAAGGACAGGTTTCCTGGGTGAGCTAAATATTTCTGTTAGAAAAGAAGGTTTGAGAAACTGGAGATAGATTGCTTCTGGCATTGAAATATAGGGGAACATTGTGCTAACCTGAAATACTGGTTTGGGCTTGGAATGAAGTTCTTTGGGGTCCATGCCTGCCTGGGTCATGATGGGGCCTGGTGCTTTGGGGAACTTAATGCTGGTTCAAAAAGCAGCTTCAATGAATCTGAGGAATCACCACTGCAGCTGCCAGGGCAGTACGCAGGTACAGAACACTGACAGGGGAGGTTGGCTGAAGGGCAGGGACACAGCGGGGTCTCCTCTGGGGTGAAGGGCAGGGTTGCTGCCATTAGGTGAATTTCTGTGCTGCTCTTCTTTGCCCTGTCTGCTAGATGAAGCCAAAGCAACACCAGCAGAGGAAGGAGGAAGGGGCACTGTCCAGAGGCAGCTGGGGCAGCTGTGCTGACACCTGCTGCCTTTGCCTGGATAGAAGGCAGGGCTGCATCAGGCACTTTATCTTCCTTTTTTAAAAGATAATTAGAGAATAATTTTTAAAGATAATTTAAGGATAATTAATAAAGTGTCTATTTGCAAGGTTTTGGCAGGACACAGGGAAAACATAACGTTATGTGTAATACCCAAGAGACTAGTAATAGGCTTTACTACTCCTAGATCTGAAGGTCCAGAGGAGAGAGACATTGTAAAACCCAGAAAGAAAGGGTTGTGTGGGAAGGGCAAGCTTGAGAAGAAGGTCTTTTATCAAAAGACACAACCAACCTAAGATGATCTGGTGGGGAGGCTGTTGGGGGAAGAGATGCGTCAACCATATCTTCCTCCTGTCCTTGTCTCCTGCTGCTGTCTCCCCTCAGCTGTACCCAACTGAAAAATAGAGGTTAACCCAGCAAGTTGGTGTAGTTCATATAGGTCAGCACACCAGGGCAAAGGGCAATATGGGAAAGGGTAGACAAGCAGGTCTGGAGAGGCAAATGGAAAATATCCGGTACAGCAGGTTTCATTTACATGTTGAATAAAGACCTGATATTTCAATCTTGATATCTTAGCAAGGCAGGGAAACCTCTGGGAATAGAACAGGCAGCAGACTTGGGGTTTTTGTTTGTTTGTTTCTCAAATCTACTGCATATACTACACACAGTATTTTCCAGAAGCCCAGAATGGCAGAGGGGTTCCAGAAAAGCATTGTATTCTCCTTCCTGCATGCATTTTTAAGACCACATCCCCACTCTATCAAAGTTCTTGTTTAGATCTCTGAATAGTAAAAATGTCCCCACTGGTCTCAAAATTAGTTGCTGCTTCCTCAGAAGTACGAGAGTTCAGCCAAAGCACAGGTTCTGGATCTTCTGGCTAGAGGCTGGCAATTTTGTTCAGGCAATGTTGGTGCCCTTTAGGTAGCACCTCAATGGTCATTTTTCAAGCAGGGAGACCAGAATAGGATCCATCCATGTGACTCTGGAAATTGGACCTGCTCTTATGAATGGAGTGGATTGTGGTCTCTAATTTTCTGCATCTGGGAAATCATTCTCCTCTTTAATGAGATCCTTCACAAGAGAAGGGAATGGGTCTCCTTCAGTGACATGACTTTGACAAGCAAATCAATTTGTTCCGTTTGTTTCCTCTTTGAAAACAGCAATCCTCGAGCATTACATAATCTAATCTTTATGCCTCGCTGGTTTGTTCTGCCCTCCTGAGGAATTGGCAGATGGTGCCAATGTGGAGACCCGTGCACATACCTCACAAGCCTCATGGTAACAGGAATGTTGCTCACAGTGTCTGTCTCTTTGCTATGGGGTCCCTTGCTGGCATTTTTTTCTCTGGATAGGTTTGCTCTTCAGCATTCTTTGGGCACTGCTGGCTTCTTGCCTTGGGCTCTCATTCCAAGATTAATTGGAAATGCAGGGCCATCCAAGTCTCACCACATGTTATTGCACCCCATGATGTGAAGCCTTTCATTTCAGCGTGTCCTTCCATGCCATTCTGGCTTCTGCGTTTGTACACAGTGGTGTCACAGGGTGCCTTCATCCTCCTTAGTTCCCTACACCTCTTTCATCCTCTGGCCAAAATTGTATCCCCCTGAGGAGTGTATCCTGCCTACATTCTGGGGGGTTCGGGTGGTTCTGGGGCACTGTGGAAGCTTCCAGGTGTGGTAAAAAAAAACTGCCAATGCTACTAGGGTCTTGGTCTCTTTGGGGCAGTTCCAAGCACCTTATTCTTGACACTGAGTTCAGAAAGCCAGTGTGGGTTTTTTGTGGGGGGAATATTGGGGTCTGTACCTACAAATGCACAATGCATTAACTGTTTATTCTACAAATGTTTTTTCTGGGATTTATAGACTCCTTCCTTCAAACCTTCTTTTACTCTCCTTTGCCTACCTTACACGTGGAGCCAGGACCTTGATTAAAATCTGCTCTGTTCCCTGCTGGGGAGGTGCCCAGATAGCTGCTGGTCACAACAGCAGCACTGTTGGAGGGGACACTTGGCTGGTCGCCGTGGCTGCACACCTATCTGAGCAGACACAATCTGGTGGACTCAGGAGGAAACCTGTTTTGTGTTTACTCACTATTCCTCTCTGGGAAGCACATGCTGTAGAAGCTGGGGCCTATGGTGGCCTTTGCTCTTTGCTTCTTCAGCAACAGAGTATCAGAAAGAGAGGGTGCGGGAAGGTCGCCCTCAGGAAAGGCAGTCGCCCTCCAGTAAGGCCGCTGCCCCTGGGTAACACTGCCTACCGCTGCACTCAGGTAAGGCCTCCTGGGTAACGCAGCTGCCCAAGAGGAATGGCGCCTCCCTTGGGTAGGGCTGCCCTCAGGGAAGGCCTCCACCCTCCTCGGGATCTCAGGTTGGTGTGTCCTGGGGCGGAGGACGTGCAATCTCAGACCAACCCCAGGGATCTTGGCCTTGAGGTCTGGGATCTGGGACAGGGAGACCTCAGGAGCTGGGCACAGACAGATGGGAGACCAGGGACTCCGCAAGCTCCACCCATCCTGTGGCAGCGACCGCCATTGGTGATGCACCCTTTCTTGGTAAGGTCTCTGCCCTCAGGTCAGGCCACCCTCCCCGGTCAGGGCAAGGCCAGGCAGGGCGGGGTGGAGCAAGGCAGGGCAAGGAGTAGCAGGGCAGGGCAGAGTGGGTTGGGGGTTAGGGCGGGTCGGGGAGGGGCGGAGCAACTTCGGGCATTACCGAAGCCTGCTCAGGGTGCGTCAACTGTGTGCACAGTCGTGTGGCAGAACACTTACTTAGCATGTGAGAAACCCTGGTTTGGTTCTCAGCAGCACAGGTGCATGCACGTGCACAAACACACACACACACACACACACACACACACACACACACACCACAATAAATCTTCCTAATTCAGATGACTTTATTCTAAGAAAAAAATTCAATCCTTATTAGAAGATAGAAGCAGAATGGTGATATGTTTAATGTCAGCTATTACATGGCATGATATTTAAAACCACCCTATGAAATTTCCTCAGGACTCAAATCATTATAGTATTTAAGAGACAAGACAGCAGTTACTTTTTGTAATTCAGATGTATTTATAAAGACAATCTTTTGAAAATCATTTTTTTTCTAATTTTCAAACTTAGAAAGTGTAACCATTTGTCTTCCTAAAGTTGTACATTTATCAGAAAGTTTTTCTCTTATTTCTTGCCGACAAGGGAATGGGCCTATTGTCACAGGAAGAGCCAGGTTTTATCATAGGTTTTATCATAATACCAGTGCCCCTATGGCTTTCAGATCAAAGTCAGATATACCTCTCATATTTGTTAAATTTATTAACAAAGAACATACAATTTTTATTATATTTGAAAGGTCATCAAATTTGAGTCAGTAGAAGCAGGGATTTAACACGTTATATTATGAGCTGAACACAGTGCAATTTAGTTTGATCATTTTGGGAGATTGGCATAATGACTTCTGCCCTGTTCTGTGATCAAATGTCTGGCCTGCACCATTTTTTGGCAGTGAGAATTGAACCAAGTGACCATTGTAGCATGTGCTAGGCAAGCACTGAGCTACATACATCCCCAGCCATTTAAATGTTTTAATTTGAGACAGAGTTTTGCCTAATTGCCCAGGTGGGTCCCAAATATGTCATTCCCTTTCCTTATCCTGCAAAGTGCTGGGATAACAGCACTTGGCGTCAAAGTGCCTGGCTTGTCATGGAGGATTTGATGTGTTATATGCTTCTAACGTGTCCTTTCCTAAGCTAGACCACATTCATTTTCCCTTGTCAACAGTCAGTAAAGGCTTTTTTGTTGTTTTGATGTACATTTAAGATAAGCATGCTTCATGATGAGGTACTACTGTTCATGATAGTCTAGGTGTGTGATCCACTATGAGAGAATATTTTTATTTTGATAGTGTACACTAGTTCAGGTCTAACACATTTTGCTAGAAGAATTGATTATTCATTTTGTACTTGATTATGTAATTAAGATATAGTTCTTTTTCTTTTCTTTTCTTTTCTTTTGTGGTGTTGGAGGTTGAACCCAGGGCCTCCTGCTAGAGAAGTGTTCTTCTGTTGAGCTGCATCCCCAGCAACTAGATCTTTTAGTTATCATAAATTTTATGACCAGATAGAGTGATAATAAAATCACTTAGAAGTTCAACTCAATTTGGAGCAATTCAAAATTTTGGAACTCCAATAATGGTTTGTGATTTCTAAAAGGAAAAATAATTTCCCAAAACATAGCAGCATCTAAGATCATCCATGGACAATGTTTCCCCAGTTTCTTCACTTCCTGCAGAGCATTGTGGAGGAAATGGACTCTGGTGTCCTTCTAACCTCTTCTTCTCACAAGGTATCATCCTCTGTGGTTGCCAATCCTGTTTATCTTTTTCTTCTCTTTGACTATTAGTCAAATGAACATTTTTAATTTAATACTGCTGAAGAGTATGAACAGAAATAAAAATAGCACAAGGATTCTTTGGGATAACTGATCTAGTCACAGTGAAAGTCCCTCTGTTGAGGAAGTTCAGTCATGAGTTGAAATAGTCTCTAAAATGTCATTTTAGTGCAAAGTGGTCAAGTTTTTAGAAGCCACACCTAGTACCTAGTGACTGCATAAAAATATAAGTTGACGTATATGTGTTCTTATTTCAACATAAAACCTGTAAAAGTGGTGCTATCTTGAATCATATATTAGATTAAATGGTTTAATTTTCTGTTAAAATACTTTTTGAATTCATATTAAAATACAGAACTAGTTAGAATGTCAGTTATCAGCAATTATAATTGTATAAACAACCAAGTGTTTAAAAACATATAACCATGTCTTAAGGGTTGACTTTTGAGTAGATTTTATCTTTATACAGAAATTGCAAAGAAAATGCAAAGATTTACCAGGTAGCCTCATCCTCATTTTTCTTCTGATATGATTATGTGCACTATCTCAGATGGATTAATATACTAGGAAAGGTGTCATGAAGAACAAACACTAGTGTGCTATCACTAAGTGCAGTTGCATTTTCTTTGGATTCTCAATTCTACCTCTTCCTGTTCCAGTACTGCATCTTGGATCCCAAATCACATTCAGTTCCTGTCTCTATAGACTTCTCTTTGTGGCTGAACAGTTTCTCAGACATTCCTTGTTCCGATGACCTTAGCAAGGTTGAGAAGGACTTTTCAGGTACTTTTTACATAAAAGGAGTTTACCTTTTATCTTCATATTTATCCTGGGGATGTGAGTCTGGGGGAGGCAGGTCACAGAAGTGGACAGCATCTCTGTGTTCTTGGGCCCCGAAGGGGAATAACCTGTTAGTACTGACTGTGCTCACCTGTCTGAGGCAGGGTCTTTCAGGTTTCTCATTGGGAAGTTTCTGTCTCGGTGTGTCCACTGCATGCCCTGCACATAAGGAACAGGGAGTTTGCTTCATCTCTTTGATGGCTGAGTGTGTGCCCCAATTATCTGAAATTCTTCTGCACAGGTGCTTTCCAGTCAACTCATTTGTTTATCTATTTAGTTACTTATTTATATCACTGTGGACATTGGAGAGTTACCTTAGGCTGTTATTTATTATCCAATTCTGTAGTTACTCATTTCTCAATTCATTCTTGGTTTAACCTTTGGGGTCTTTCCATTGGGATCTTTTTTCCATTATCTCCTGTTGTCCTTTAGCATATTTTCTTGCTTTATCTCAAAGTTCTTTCTGATACTTAAATGTTACCCTGGCTTTATACTTACTCTCTTGGTTCTAGTATCTGCCACTTCTTTAAAGAGCCCTGGCTCCTTGAATTAGAAAATGATATCAAAATCTTTTTTCTGGCTGGGTATGGTGGCACACACCTCTAATTCCAGTGACTTGGTAGGCTGAGGCAGAAGGTTTACAAGTTCAAAGTGAGGCCCTAAGCAACTTAGACCCTATCTCTAAATAAAGTAGCAAAAAGGGCTGGGGTGTGGCTTAGTGGTTAAGCACCCCTGGGTTCAATCAATCCCTGGTACCAAAATTAATTAATTAATTAATAATACACAAATTTCTATTAAAAACTTTAATCTGGCAATTAAATGTGCCCATTGCATTTTTTAGAATAATGTTTAATATATATATGTACACATGTATATATATATACACATATGTGCATATATACATGTATACATTTATACATATATGTATTTTAGTTTTCTTATTTATTTATTTATTTTTAGCTGCAGACAGACATGATTCCCTTATTTTCATTTATTTATTTTCATGTGTTAGTGAGGATCAAACTCAGTGTGTCACAATATCCAGGTGAGTTTTCTGCCACTGAGCTACACCCTCAGCTCCTGCCCATTGCATCTGTTTTTTTTTTTTTTCTGTTTCATCTCCTGGTTTTATTAAATAGCATGAGTCCACCAAGATGAGGGAGGTAGTCTCATTCCTCTGATATTTTAGCTTAAAAAGTGTGATTGCCATAACCTAGCTCAAGTACCAACTGCATATTTAAATTATATATTTCCAAAGATCTCTGTTCTCAGGTTACCTGAAATATAACATCAAAAGGATTACCATTAGCTATAGATTTTGATATCAGAAAATGCTTTTCCAATCAAGCTATGTCCAATCACAGTCAATACACATGTGGTAAAACTGGTTTGCTTTTACAAGAGAATTTTGCTTTCATAACCAGTCACAACACTGTCAATATCCTGGTTTAGTATTAGTTATATAAAACAATGCCACTTAAGGAAACTGGGTGAAGAGTATACAAAATGTATTATTTTATCAACTTCCTGGGAGACTGTAATTATTTTAAAATGGTGTTTTACTTTATTTTGTGGTGATGGGGTTTGACCCCAGGTCCTTCCTCACACTGCCAGTGCTCCACCACTGAGCAACATCCCCAGCCCTTTTACTTTGAGACGTGTCATTAAGCTGCCGAGGTGGTTTTCCCAAACATGTGACCCTCCTGCCTTAACCTCCCAGAGTAGTTCATATTAGAGGTGTGTACCACCACACCTGGCTCAAAATGTTTTAAAAATTTAAACAAAAATGTTACTCATAGAAAAGAACAAGAGGAGGCAAACACACAAAATTAAAAAAGATAATAGGAAAGGCCATAGAAGAGAGTTTGGGAGTCACCAGACCAATGGAGGACATCTGTCAAGGGGATTGTATCACCCAGTGAAAAAGGATGAAGGGCTGTTTTTTTTTTTTTTTTTTGTGATAGTGAGGAGAGAACCCAGGGTCTTAGGCATGCAGGGGAAGATGTTACTCTCCTCAACTGCACAGCCTTCCAGAGCTCCAACCTGGATTGCACCAGCCAACTGCATAGTCTGCCAGGGACTGGACCTGAACTGCATCAACCAGTTGCACAGTGTTCCAGGGCTTGACCTGGAGTACACCAGTCATCTGCACAGTGTGCCAGGGCTCAGACCTGGACTGTGCCAGTCAACTGCACAGTTCATCACGGCTCAAACCTGGATTACACTGATGCACTGCACAGTCTGCCAGGGTGAAGACCTGTGACTGCACTGGCCAGTCAACCAGGCTCAGGAGAACCTTTTGTTTTTCTCCTTTTGCAACACCTGCTCCCCTGACAGCACCTGGTCCACCTGATCTTTGGTGTGAATTTCAACAGGCTTGTACTTCTCATCCTAGAGCCACTTGTTGGCCTCAAGGTATGGCTGGTGAGGTCAAATGGTGTGCACACTGGTGGGCAAGGCACAGGTACTGGTCATCCTTGGTGTCGCAGTTGCACTCTGGAGCATGCAGCACCCATCTGTGGCCCACAGAGCCTGAATCTAGGATTCAGCCAGGGAGGTTGACCCAGCGGAACAGTAGGAAGAGGCAGTGGACCTGGTAGAGTCTGGCCTGGGCATCAATACTGCCTCATACAGGAGCCAGCAGAACCCCAAATCCACATGGCACAGTTAACTGCAGTAACAGCCAGGGGAGCCTCTGCATCAAGCCTTCACATTTGCGGTTGCTCACAGACAGTGCTAGCAGCAGGACAGCTGTGGATGCATCCAGCAGCGCCCCCTACAAGTCTTCCTTACTCCACTGAGTCACACAGCAGAGACCACAGACTTGGCTTCACTTCTGGTCCCATTTCCAGCCTTAATGCCTGCTTCTCCATGGCCTCAGGACCAAGAAACTGCCAATTGCATCATGTTTCTCAAAATGGATAATGCAAGGTAGTATATATGTGTTCTAATCTCTACCTTCTCCTATGTTGATTTGAGACCATCTGTGTGTATTTTAAGTTAAATGTGAGTTTATAATAATGTGTAGCTGGTAGATTCTGATCCATTATAGCATAGATCACTCTACTTTCTCCCCTTGCTATTGTGTGACTTCACTTCCCATCAGGGGGAGACCTAGCTCCTATTTTCTACCATGTCATTAATTAATTGTTCCATTATGAGAAATAAATTAATTTCTGTTCCAGATTACATTTTATGACAAAATAAGAAATACCCATTGGTCTCTACCCCCAATTCCTGGCCCAGCATTTCTATAGTCTTCATATCCTTGAGTGATCAGGGTGTTAGGATCATTGTTTGTTCCAGTGTGGGTTCTTTGTCTTGGTTACTTGCACAGAGTTCCTAAATCCTGCAGAATCTCTGGGGTGGTAGGAGGGTCTTTTGCTCTAAGAGGGACTTTTGGTGGCCTCTAGGGCAGCTTCAGGATGGATGATGGTCATGAGAAAGACCAAGTGATGACTTCATATTACAACTTCCAGTCCCCTGCCCATCATGTGGGGAAAGGTGCTAGGGATTGAGGTAATAATCCATCATGTCTACAGGATTCACTCTTCACAGAAGTCTCTGAAAGAAGAAGTTCGGGGAGTTCTTGAGTTTCTGAACACAACCATGCACAGGGAAGGTGGTGATCCCAGACTCCATGTGGATGGAGACTTCTGAACTGGGTACCCTCCTGGGCTTCATGCATCTTCTCACCTGACTGCAAGTTCAACTTTTCTAGAATGTCATGAAAGTTGGACCATGAAGCCTCTTTGGCTCATCTTATTTCACTTGCAGCACACCAGGTAGGATGCACCTGTGTCTTTGTGTAGGTTGGTAGTTCAATTGTGCATTTGGCTATGGATGAACATCCCAACTTATGATCTGATCAGCATCAGCAGAGCTCTGTTGCATAATTACATGCTGGTTTTGTTCTTACATGCTCTTCAAAGCACTTGTCTAAATGCAGTTAATTTATAGGCACACCGTTGGCTCACACTTTAGACTTATTTTGCTTTGAGAAGAACTGGCACACTGTCCTCCAAGGTGGCTGTGCCATGTGTTCTCCCAGCAATGCCTGAGGATGCTGGGGTCCCACATCCTGGAGCTGTTGGTGCAGTGCCTGTTTTTAGAGTCCTGCAGTCCCTAGTAACTGTGCCATGCTACCTCAGTACTGATTTATTTGTGATTCCCTGATGATATGAAATTCTGAACATCATTTTGTGTAACTCTTTGCCGTCTTTGTATTTTCTTTGGTCATGCATCTGTTCAGATATTTACCAATTTACTTTAGGATTTTAATTGTTGGTTTTTAAGAATTTTCTGTGTATTTTACATAAAACTTTCTTTTTGAAATGTGTTTTGTAAATATTTTATCTTGGTGTTTGGCTTGTCATTTTGTTCTCTCTCACAGTATAACTTTTTTTTTTTTTTTTCGTATGGTGTTGGGGATGGAATCCAGGGCCTAACACATGCCAGGCTTTACTCAACCACTGAGCCACATCCCACACTTTTTTGAATCTCCCAATCTGACCTTGAATTTGCAATCCTCCTGTCTCAGCCTTTTGAGCAATTCAGATTGTCATGCAATAAAACACTTGGTAAAAATTTAATCTTCTAAAGTTCATCTTATCAATAATTTTCTTCTGTCAATTTTCTTTTGGTATTATGAATTAAAATTCATCGCCAAGGACTGGGGAGGTAGCTCATTTTTAGAGAGGTTTTCCAGCATGTGTGTGGACTTGCATTCAGTCCCAATACTAGAATACACACACACACACACACACACACACACACACATGCCCTTATCATTGACACTAATATTATATAGATTTTCTTCTGTCTCCTAGAAATTTTTAGTTGCCTCAAATTTTAATTATGGACTATTATAAGTTAATTTCATTAAGAGTTTCAGTCTGTGTATATTTTAATATAGTTAAATATTAATATAGTAATAGTTAATATGGTCAGTATAGTTTTCTAAAATTGTTCAATCATCACTTTTTGAAAAAATCATGTGTAATGGGTTTCATTTATATTTGAATTTCTAAAGTCATGTGCTTGAGTAATCTGGACATAGTACTGAATTTTGTCCATTTGTCAGGAACATCAAGAAGTGTACCTATGTCCTTCTGAACTCTGGCACCCAGTGGCCACCTGAGGCCCAGCTGCCTTCCAGGACCCAGTAGTGTCCTGACACTGATGTGGTGGTATGATAATGCTCATGTGCTATCCATGTGTAGCCTCTAATGCTAATCCATCATCCATAGTGACCTTTGTTGCTAATGAGTCCATATGTGACTTCTTGACACTAATTCAGCATCCACAGAGTGGCCTTTCCCACTAATACAACAGCAGTAATAGGACCTTCAATATTAATATCATGTGTACACTGTGACCTCTGATATCAATATATTATCCATACTGTGGTCTCAACACTAATATATTATCCACACTGCAGACTCTAATACTAATAGAATACCCACACTGTGACCTCTCATACTAATAGAATATCCATTCTGAATCATCTAACACTCATAGACCCCCTTGTGGACTTCAATATTAATGTAATGTCCACCTTTTGACCACCAATACTAATATAATAACCACACTGTGAATTGTAATACTAATAAAACATCCATGCAGTTGGATCTAACATTAATATAGTAGATACTCTGTGGATTTTTATATTAATGTGGTGTCCACACTGCCTCATCTAACAATAATAAAATAGCTGCACTGTGTCCTTTAATGTTGATATAGGGTCCACACTGTAGTTGAAATACCAATATAATATCTATGTTTTTGCATCCAGCACTAATTTAATAGCTGCCCTATGGCATTTAATATGAATATATTTGCCATACTGTCTCTATTAAAATCAATATGATATCCATATGGTTTCATCTAAAACATATATAAGAGCTATATTGTGTTTTCTAATGCTAATAAAAACTCTAGTGACATTGAAGTAAATATAACCACATTATGGCCTATATCATGAATATAAAATTTCCCTGTGATTTTTTTTACTAATATATCCATACTGTAGCTCCTAAAACCAATATAAGAGCTGAGCCCTGGACAGCCAATATTACATCCATACTGAACTATCTGAAATTAATAAAATAGATGTGCTGAGGCTGGGGTTGTAGCTCAGTGGTAGAGCTATTGGCTAGCACATGTGAGGCACTGGGTTTGATCCTCAGCAGTACATATAAAAATAAATAAAATAAAGTCTTTATTTCCATCCACAATTTAAAAATTTCAAATACTCAGGTACTTCATACTAATATATTCACACTATACCATCTAAAACTAACAAAATAGCTGCCCTCTGGTTTTTAACTTTAACATATTATTCATAATCTACCAAATAACAACTGCTCTGGGACTTCAATAGACTTTGTTATGTGGATGCTCTCCCATGGAAATAACTTCCTCTGAAATATGTGATGGGTTTCATCTTTTAACCCTCACATGGTGCTGATCACTCTCAATCTGGTTATCTGTGTAGCACACTGAAGGACATTTGTGTGAGTTGAGCCACTTTTTCAGCAATGGGGGTTTTCCCTGGAGGAGGGGCTTCACAGGGCAGTGCCCCCCTTCCTGAATATACCAAGTCCTTTGAATTTTGGGCACTGCCTTATTTGCCATAACTCATGCAGTTTTAAAAGGAAAATCAACAAGAAAAATTACCTCTGTTGTATTTTTATTTTCTGTTGTGTAGTTTTAAAATATTCACAACAATGAACCATTTTATTTAGATGAAAACAACTGCTTTTCAAAGTTGTGAGCACATTCCATTTGCTAATTTAAAAAGCAGTTCAGCAACTGCTGTGGTGTTTATTATGAAGCAATGACAAGAAGGGTTCTGGTGGTTTTAATGGTTCTAGCTTATGAGAGCTGTCATTAATTTCATCTGTCGTGTTCCAGGTATAAATAATCTATACTAATTTGGCCAGACATGATACATAGTGTGTTCTGGAGTCATTTGTCTCAACTACAGTAATCAAAAGTAATGGACCTACTATGTGTAGTACTCGGAGAGCATGAAACAGCAGAAGTGTGGCACATGAAACACTCATCAGTGGAAGTTAGAGTCCAGCATTGCTGCCACACCTGCTCTGTGTCACGGGTCTGTGCAGGTCAGCACCTTCAGTCACAGCCTTACCTTGGAGCAAGGATGAGCTCCCATTTCCAGGGCAACTCCTGCCTCTCTGCTCCTCAGGATGCAAGGAGTGAACCACAGAGTGGGCCTTCCACCTGCCTCTTATTTTCAACAGACAAAACAACTTATTTATATTTAAAAATTCTTTTTGAGATTGTGCAGAAGTGAATTAAACTAATAGAGGGAATAGCTGATCCTCTTGAAATGGATATATGTCTTCAAGTCAGAGTCTATGGAAATAAAAGTCCTTGAAAGTGTTTGCATCCTTTTGATAAATTATTTGATGGCATTTAAAATTCTTAGTACTGATGGGAATTTGATACTGCCACAGAACTCAGACTTCACCTTATTTTTACATTCAGATGATTGTAACTTTTTTTTCTAGAATTTTGAGAGTAAATGTAGGTTATTAGTGATAAAATTTTTTTATGGTATATTCTGGGAGCATTACATGAGTTTGGGTTTCAGGTTGCTTGTTTAGGCTGACATTTATTTTCCCTTAGAAAGAAGTATGTATTGGAAAGGATTTAGAAATGTAAAAGAATCAGATTTTAGTAAATCCATTGGAAATCTTTTGGTTTAATTTTTGAGATTTTATCCCTTTCACAAACACAGCTGATCAATTCTTATTTTTTTTTTAAATCACTGTAATGTCTGATACATGTGAAACACAAAACATTTGTGGACAAGGATATCAGGCTTCTTGTTGCTTTTCTCTCTGGTTTTCAGCATCTGTAGATGTGTCTCTTAAAACCCCTGGTATGGAGGGCAATCACTGTGAGGTCCTCATAGAGTCATAATGGGATTCAAGGGCAAGGAAGGGTACTCTGCTTCTCACAGTGAATTTCTAATTGTACATTTTCATGTTTTGATTAACATCAAAGGCATGACCTCAGGACTTGTGTTCATGTTAGAGATGGATGCCAAGGCTGAAGACAAAATGCTGCAGGCATACTCTGAAGGAATGGATGGTGTGTCAGCATACAGGTTTCCTGATGCTCTGCCCACCATACCTTGAAATGTGGGAGTGCCAGAGTCCTGTTACTAGCACTTAGAATAATCACACATTCTTCAGGCTTTTTTGTTCCAGTCAAGCCAGAACACTGACCCTTGGCATTGAGAGAAAAAGTATTATGAACCAAGAGTTAAAGGACTCTAGAAAGTCCAAATGATATATGGTACTAATATTTACAAAATAAAATCATGAGTAGATTTCAACATCATGCAAAACTTCCTAAGGTTCAGCAAGGGAGGAATGTATCATGGTCACTTCAGATTATAAAAGCAACCTCAAATGACCGAGGGAAAAACTGAATCATAAGTTTATTTCTAATACTGATTTTGATTTTCATATTAGCTGGTTTAGTAGCTCCAGGTTTGTGCTTTGTTCAAGTAAAATGATGACATTTGTTTTTTACCTATCCCTTTTGTGAATTTCCAGGAGCTCTGTAAAGTAGGTTTGGAAGGTTTAACTTGCTGTTTATGCCTCTCTTTCTGTAAGCGATGGATGGTAATGTAATATTGAGATATAGACAGGCCATTTATGACCTCAACATCTGGAAATCAGGACTGACTGACAATAACACCCTGTAAAAAATAATTTTTAAAATAATTAACTATATATTTGTCACCCTCAATTCTAAGTGGGAGATTGTACATTCACCATGGCCCTGACAGCACTCTGGATGACTGCTTTCCCCACCCCACCTTGCTTAAGAAGAGCTGAACCCGGCTGTCAACCTACCCTTATCTGGAAGGATGTTGATATTTGCAGTTGAAAGTGGCCTGTAAAGTTCCACATGTTCATTAGCTGTATGTTTACGTATGTCTAGGTAGTTCATTGCTGTCCAAGTGAAGTCCGAAATCCCAAATATTTTTCACACATTCAAGGATAGTTCTTCTTTTAGTCAAAATGTGACCGGTGGTCATCATTGGCATTGACACACAAACTTCAGAATAATTGTGCGTATCATAGAACACTTTTCTCTACCCAAACACATTATACTGTCTTGTTTTCAATTTTAGTTTAAATCAGTATTAAAGTAACCATATTTTTTATACCCTCATATTTGAAATGTATTTCTAGACATTTACCATGGGGTAAATGTCTCATTATTAAACAGATTTCAGAGTTTACTGTCATTATTTAAGATAAGTTCATGCCTGCCATATATACCAGCATTTTAGAGATTGTACTGGGAATCTTTTGATCTCTCAATTTGATGTCTCAAAGCACACTACTCTCTCATACTTTCTAAAGGCAGGTCTTTAAATTTGCAGTTCTTTTTTGGACTTTGAATTCTTTTGGCACAAGCATACATGTCCTTAAGTAGAGCTTGTAACCTTTAATAACACCTGTTGCTGGCCTCCATGTACTGCCTGTCTTGGGTGTAGTTAGGTATTTATAAACATGAATTCCAGTAGTTCCAAGCATCTCAGTCAGAAAAAAGCAAAGCCATTTTTTCTATAAGTTTCTCACTCTTAAAAGGTCATTGGTGGGGCTGGGGTTGTGGCTCAGTGGTAGAGTACTTGCCTAGCATGTGTGAAGCATTGGGTAAAATTCTGAGTGCCACATACAAATAAATGAATAAAATAAAATATCTGCCAAAATCTGAAAAAGTATTTTTTAAAAAAAGGTCATTGGTATTAATATTTCTGATGCTTATAAGCATATCCCTTTATTCCTTAGGTAGAAAGCTTATGAAATAAAATTTTCTGACATATTCATTTATTAAAGCCTTGCCACTTTTCTTGAATACATGTTTAATGTCATTAAGTATGTCATCTGGAGACTGGGCATAACTCAGTGATAGAATGTTTACTTAGCATGCATAAGGCATTGGGTTCAATACCCAGGATCACCCAAACACACACACCTGCACAGAGAGAGAGAGAGAATAAAACAAAATCTTGTGATAATCTCTTTTTAAAATAAATTTTATTAAAAAAATGGAGATCTTATATTTTCTTGTAATTTTTCAATGAACCTCTAAAGACACATACATCAAAAGTCCAAACTGTGACAAGGAAGTCCAACAGTAAGTAATCCTAGGATGTTCATGCCTGTCCTTGTATCTCCAGAGGACCAGAACAATATAAAAATCAACCCACCCATTGAGAGACACTGACCATTCTTGGTTATCACCTCTAGGTGGGTGAAAAGGTTCAGACATCCACTTATTTACTCCTTTCCTTCTATTTTTCAGTAGTTCCAATGGATTCCATAATCAAGGAGCTCAAGATATTCCCTAAATTTAAATTATTTTTTCTCATACTGATTGACTTTAATTATCAGAATTATTTGTACATTTCAAGCCTCACAATATTTGTTTTAGGGTAAAAAATGAGCCAGAGGACTTCCTTCACCTAGACTCTGTACACCAAATAAGCCAAGAATGGGACAGCTGTCCTGATAATGACCCAAAACAGTTGATCTAATATTCCATTAACAAAGAATAACAAGATGTTGCTGAAATGCAAGTAATTCCCTACTGTACTTCATGGAATGTGGGCTGCCACACATTTTCTAAACATCAAATGGTTGAATTTTATACCAAAGGTCAGTGACCTGAACTGCCATCTGTGAACCTGAATAGTGGACCACCCAGATCCCAAATTATACACATTTTATTTTAACAATTAGATAATTTCATCCAGTAGCCACAATTGGTTCTTTTCAACCTACATGTTAGAAGGTAATGTGACAAATAGGTTTTTTGGAAGGGTCCATATATTTCTACCTTAGGTATCACAACTCACCTCAGAGCTAATGTATTTTGAAAGTTCTACCTGGTTTTGCAGTATAGATTCCTGTTAGATTTTCTTTCACAGAGTCTTGGTTGAGGTATAGTAAAAAAGAAGAAAATGATAAAAAATGTACTTAAGAAAAAAATAAAATATGCTGATGATTCATTTTCTCTCAGAAACAAGATGATCCCCTTTCCTGTTTTCAGGGTTTGCTATGGCAATTTCAGAAAGTCCTAAATTCACATTTAGTCCACCTTAATTTTAAATTTTTATGTGTTTTAATTAGTTTATGCATGACAGTAAGAGTGTACTTTGCTACATCATATATACAGGATATGATTCTCATTCTTTTGGTTATACATGATGTAGAAGACTACCAGTTGTACAGTTACATATGTACATGAGTTAATAATGTCTGAGTTAATCCACTGTCCTTACTACCCCATACCCCCTCCACTCCCTTCACTCCCCTCTGCCTAAAGTGACTCTGTTATTCCATAGCCACCCCATTGTAAATTAGCATCTGCATATCAGAGAAAACATGCAGCTTAATTTTTTTGGATTGGCTTATTTTACTTAGCATGATATTCTCCAGCTCCATGAATTTATTGTCATAATTTCATTATTTTCTGAGGTTGAGCAATATTCCATCATGTACATTCATACATATTTTTGTATATCACATTTTTTAATCCATTCATCTGTTGAGGGGAACCTAGGTTGGTTCTATAGTTTAGCTTCTGTGAATTGAACTGCTATAAACATTAACATGACTGTGTCACTGTAGTATGCTGATTTTAAGTCCTTTGGGTATAAACCAAGGAGTAGGATAGCTGGGTAAAATAATGGTTCCATTCCAAGTTTTCTGAGTAATCTACATACTGCTTTCCAGAGTGGTTGCACCAATTTGCAGTCTCATTGGGAATGTACCTTTTCCCCCACATCCTTGCCAACATTTTATTGTCACTTGTATTCTTGGTAATTGTCATTCTGACTGGAGTGAAATAAAATCTTACAGTAGCTTTGATTTGCATTTCTCTAGTTGCTAAAGATCTTGAACATTTTTTCATTTATTAGTTGACCATTAATATTTCTTCTTCTGTGAGATGTCTGTTTGATTCCTTTGTCCATTTATTGATTGGGTTATTTTGTTTTTTGGTGTTAATTTTTTTGTGTTTTTTATGTGTACTGGAGATTAGTGCTCTATCTGAGGTGCATGTGGTAAAGATTTCTCCCAATCTGTGGGCTCTCTCTTCATGTTATTGATTTTTTGTTTGCTGAGAAGAAGCTTTTTAGTTTGAATACAGCCCATTTATTGATTCTTGAATTTACTTCTGATGCTTTCAGAGTTAGTCCCCCTTTTTAAAAACAGCAATGACCTATATATGTTCCTCGAGGTTGTGTTTGAAAAATACAGGATGTGTTACAGTATCTGACATGCTTGTAATTGAGAAGGTATGCATTAAAATTTACATAGCTCTTTTTCCAGGCAGTCATGCTCTGTTGTTCCCTGGAGCACAGGTTGCCTTAGCAACTTCCCTGTTGCATATGACTCATTCTGTCCCAGCCTTGGTCCACCCGTTTAGAGGAACATATACCTATTAAAACTAACCTTGATGCTCTTCTCTGAAGAAGTTTACTAGTAGAAAATTTTTATGGGCCTACCTGTGTTATTCTTATCAATAAAAATTTTGTTTTGTAAACTGTTTTAATAAAAACAGGACATGTAGTGTATCCACACAATAGGGAAGGATTAAACTGTTGAACTACTGGGCTTTTTTAGAATCTTGCTTTTAAAATCTACTCTCATCTAAAATTCCTTTGTAGAGACTTTTATGTCTCCTGCAAAGAGTTAAACGAAATTTAAAACAATCAAGAGCTCAAAGTTTGGGAGATGTCTGCAGCACTGTGAGTGGTTTCCTGGTGGTCTACCACAGAAACAGTGACCATGACCAGAAGAATAGTGCCCCAGTGAACATATCTGTCAGCCCTTTAGGGAATCAGACCATTCAGAGGGCAAAAATGAATTTTTTTGTCATGTATCTTGAAAATAATTTTAAAAAATAATTTTTAGGGAATTGTTAGCTGCATCACATAATAAGAAACACATAATTCAGAGAGGAAAAGAAAAAAAATTAACAGAGAAGCAAATTTATGGGGAAAATGTTTAATCTAACCTTTGTAGAGAAATAGAAATCACTATTTAAGCATGTCATTATCATTAATGATCATAATGGTAATATTGGTGATGATCATAATAAAATAATATTCATCAAGATCTTATGTGACATACACTCAAGTTATCTTTTTCATCCAGTTATCTCATTTAATCCTCAACAGTAATCTTACAAGTTAGAATATATGACTATGCAAATTTTCAGAAAAAATAAAGTGAAAATAAGCAGTATATATAAATAACCCAATGCTGCACACTAGTTAGTAATCCAGTGTTCAGATCATAGGCCAACTTCCCTATCAACAGGCTATGCTTTCTCTAATCCACAGTTAGTACTATTCACAACATGAAATCAAGAAGTAAGTCACTTTCCAAACTGTAAGAACTTTCCAAAGTTCCACATTTTAACTTTCAGAGTTATCATTAAACAATCTAGTTTTCTAAAATTTGGACAAAGAATATATTTTGTATAGAAATGACAATGCTTCCTGATCTCCCAATTATTTAGAAATCATTTTTTTGTCTAAAATTCCATAATTTTTTTTTATGTTTTAAATTTTGATTCATAGTATAGAAATGGGGTACAACTTCCATTTCTCTGGTTGTCAAGAAGTAGATTCACACCATTTACATAATGAAACATGTACATAGGGTAATGATGTTTGCCTCATTCTATTATTTTCCTTCCCCTGCTCCCACTCCACCCCTCATTTTCCTCTACCCAATTTATTCTTCATCCATTTTTGCCTTCCCCTTCACCATTATGTATCATCATCCACTTACCAGAGAAATTATATGACCTATGTTATTTTAGCATTGGCCTATTTCACTTAGCATGATATTCTCCAACTCCATCCATTTACCTTCAAATGCCATAATTTTATTCTTCTTTATGACTGAATAATATTTCATGTGTATATATGCCACAGATTCTTTGTCCATTCTTCTACTGAAGGGCATCTATGTTGGCTCCACAATCTAGCTATTGTGAATTGAGCTGCTATAAACATTGATGTAACTTCATCACTATAGTGTGCTGATTTTAACTCCTCTGGGTATAGGCCAAGGAGTGGGATAGCTGGGTCAAATGGTGGTTCCATTCCACATTTTCTAAGAACTCTTCAGAGAGATTCTGCTTTCTAGAGAGGCTGCACCAATTTGCAACCCAACCAGCAATGTATGAGTGTACCTTATCCCACATCCTCGCCAACACCTTTTATTGCTTACATTCTTTATAATAGCCATTCAAATTAGGGTAAGATAAAATCTTAGGGTAGTTTTGATTTGCATTTCTCTTATTACTAGAGATGTTGAAAATTTTTTTACATATCTGTTGATTGCTTGTAGATGTACTTCTGTGGAGTGTCTACTCATTTCCTTAGCCCATTTATTGATTGGGTTATTTGTATTCTTGGTGTCAAGTTTTTTGAGTTCTTAATAGATTCTGGATACTAATGCTCTATCTGAAGTGCATGTGGCAAAGATTTTCTCTCACTTTGTAGGCTCTCTCTTCACATTGTTGATTGTTTCCTTTGCTGAGAAAAATCTTTTTAGTTTAATCTATCCAAATTATTGATTCCTGCTTTTATTTGTTATGCTTTGGGTGTCACATTAAGGAAGTCTAGTCCTAAACCAACATGATGAAGATTTGGACTTACTTTTCTTTTTTTGATGAAGGGTCTGTGGTCTAATTTTTAGGTCCTTGATCCATTTTGAGTTGAGCTTTGTGCAGGGTGAGAAATAGGCATTTAATTTCATTTCACTGTATATGTTTTTCCAGTTCTCCCAGCACCATGATCTAATTTGTTATTAGACTAATTCAGAAAAATGTTGGAAATTTCTGGGAAGATTCGTATATGAAAGAGATTCTCTTATTTTTATTTAATAATAATCAATTAATAGAAATTGCTAACCGATCATTTTAAATTTTACAATAATTTATGTTTAAAGGAATGATCTTGTTTTGGCTGAAGAAGTGCCAAGCCATTATTTAAATGGCTTAAATTAACCTAGACATAATCAATTCCGCATTATTATTCTATCCATTTTGGAGAGGAAGAGTGGCGATTTACTGTTTAAACACTTTATTTTTAGTTCCTCTTTAATTTTCATGCAACTTTTGTAAAACCTAATCCATCCCTTATAATGTTCTTCTAACTTATTCTACAGTTTTAATGGAATTCAGAATTACAATTGTGTTCCTGAATTTCTGAGTACCCTTGGGTAATGTGGCATGTTTTCCCCTGTTATAAAATTATGGTTGTTTTTTAGAGAACACTGGCAAGTTATTTAATCCTTCTTTTTAACATACATTGGATATGTCATTGTTTCCAGAGAGACTACTTACAAAAATACTAATGCAAATGAAGCTAATTTAAATACAGTGTATCTTGTTCATGGCACTAATAAAAATTGATGCTGACATTCTCATTGTGTTATTATAATCTTTCAGCTACTACCAGCACCATTAAAAATGCTATTTATTGGGCTAGGGATATAGCTCAGTTGGTATAGTGCTTGCCTCATATGCACAAGACCCTGGGTTCAAATCCCCAACACCACACAAAAAAATGCAATTTATTGCCACAGACCCACCTTTCATCAAATTCCTTGTTAGCATTTCCAGTCTTTTCTCTAACACAATTCAGCTTACAGGTGGTTTCAAGAAAGCTTTCTTGCTTCTTTCTAAATCATGTCCATTACAGGTCCAAAATAGAGTAATATGATCAGAGACTATCAGAGGAAATGTACAGACTCCCAAGGTATCCTGTCTTTGTTAGCAGAGGTCAAGAGCAAGCTCCATGTTCACCAGCATACCCAGCCTCACCACCAGTTCTTGCCTTGAGCTGACTGGAGCTCATCTCAACATGCCCTTGTTATGAGTTAAGATCCCCAGGAGACAGACTCTGGAATAGGATTTTCTGTGCACATTGTTTTGGTCTGATCTTGAGAACATTATCTTCAGCTACAAGGGAGGTAGGTTTGGGCAGAGGAAGAAGTAAAACTTCAGGGCAATATTACAGTTGCATTGCAATTTTGACTGATGCTGCAGCCGATCCTGCAGAGAGCTTGGTGCTAGATTGCCCTCCAGTTTGTCCTGCCTTCAGGCTGGGTGAATATGACCTGTGCCTTGGAGTTTGATTTTGGTTTGAATGACTCTGAGGGAAAATTTGAGAAATGGATTCTTCTGAGGCCTATCAGATCCCAGGGCTCTCAGCAGAGAATAAAGTGAATACCCTCATCCTCAAGGGAGGAACGGGAGTGACATACCATGATATTTGCTGTAGTCTGTACTCCCACAACTTGAATCAACTTGCTGTGTGTCTTAAGTTTAGTGGCTACCTACTCTCACACCTGTCCTCTCCATCCCTGCCCAGTACTCTTGTTTACTTGGTGGCATGATTCACATCTTCATCACTGAAGCATCTGAGCCCCTGACCTCCATGGCCTTCAGACACTCTGGGTGGTGACCTAATAATTTGCTGTCAAATTTTTCCAGGAACATCTAGAAGACACCTTAGTGTGCCACTTGGGTGCCAAATATATACTTTCCTGTCCCCAGAATCTAGTAACAGCCTTACTGTTTCCAGTGATCAGTGTCAATGATTTCCTCAGGGAAGATATCTCAGCATGAGGAGCCCAAGTGAAAGGTAGTCAGAGCTTAAAGTTTAAGAGGACTCTTACAGTTTCTCCTGGTGGAAGCTTCTCACTTTGGAAATCAGACTTTCTAGACTCACAGAATTTAAATTGGGGGTTAGGAAATGTACAAATTATACAAGTCAGTCACTGGGAGTCATGGTAAAAGAAATTACTTCTAATTCAACCTTTTAGTTCCATGTATTCAAACTGTTGAGGACAAGGCATTATATAGTGTTGTCTATGTTGCCTTCCAGGAAGGCACTTGATCTTGACAGGGTATCACCTCCAAGCTAGTGTTTCAGTCATGTCCCTCTATCCCTCCATCAGGGTATCAATTTATGGACTGTATGCTGTTCCATCCTCTTCATGGAGTTTGTGATTGTGTTCCCATAGCTATTTTCATAAGCGGGTTCCTCGGTCCAATGAGTTGGATGAGGACTTGTTTGTACAGAAAACATTCTAGATGTCCTCATACAGTTCTGGCTGAGGATCTGAAGGCAAGGAAGGCAAACTCATACCTTGAATATGTTGATTCCAGCCAAATTGAATTGCTTCCCTTCCTAGAGTGGTCTGTGACTGGTTAGTTTCCTTGACAAATGTACTATATTAGAGGAATCAAGATATGTTTCTTATTTTCTGTTCCATCCGCCTGTAAATGTAGAGTCGAGACTGAGTGCGCGCCTTCCCTCCTCCCCTCCTGCAGGGTGCGCAGCCACCATGGCATATTAGAAGCAGCAGTGCCTGTGGCAGCGTTGGCCTTTGCAGCGGCGGCAGCAGCACCAGGCTCTGCAGTGGCAACCCCCGACGGCTTAAGCCATGGCGCTTTTCACGGCATCCAGCAGCAGCGTTGCTGTAACCGACAGAGACATCTTCGAATTAAGCACATTCCTCGATTCCAGCAAAGCCCCACAACATGAACGAGATGAGCTTCCTGAGCAGCGAGGTGTTGGTGGGGGACTTGATGTCCCCCTTCGACCAGTCAGGGTTTGGGGGCTGAAGAAAGCCTAGGTCTCTTAGATGACTACCTGGAGGTAGCCAAGCACTTCAAATCTCATGGGTTCTCCGGTGACAAGGCTAAGGCGGGCTCCTCCCAATGGCTGGCTGTGGATGGGTTGGTTGATGCCTCAGACACTAGCAAGGAGGATGCCTTCTCCAGGACAGATTGGATGTTGGAGAAAATGGATCTGAGGGAGTTTGACTTTGATGCCTGTTGAGTATAGATGACCTGGAAACCATGCCAGATGAGCTTTTGGCCATGTTAGATGACACATGTGAGCTCTTTACCCCCCTAGTCCAGGAGACTAATAAGGAGCCCCCCCAGATAGTGAACCTAGTTGGCCATTTCCCAGAAAGTTTAACAAAAGCAGACCAGGTTGCCCCTTAAACATTCTTGCAACCTCTGTCCCTTTCCTGAGGGGTCCTTTCTTCCACTCAAGATCATTCCTTTAGTTTAGAGCTGGGCAGTGAAGTGGATATCTCTGAAGGAGATAGGAAGCCAGATTCTACTGCTTATGGTACCATGATCCCTCAGTGTGTAAAGGAGGAAGATACCCCTTCAGATAATGACAGTGGCATCTGTATGAGCCCAGAGTGCTACCTGGGCTCTCCTCAGCATAGCCCTTCTACCTCCAGGGGCTCTCCTAATGTCAGCCTGCCATCTCCAGGTGTCCCCTGTGACTCTAACCGCCCCAAACCTTATGACCCTCCTGGGGATAAGATTGTAGTACCAAAAGTAAAAGGTGAGAAGCTGGATAAAAAGTTGAAAAAAATGGAGCAAAACAAGGACAGCAGCCACCAGGTACGACCAGAAGAAGAGGGCAGAACAGGAGGCTCTCACTGGTGAGTGTAAAGAGCTAGAGAAGAAGAATGAGGCTCTGAAAGAGAAGGCAGATTCTCTGGCCAAGCAGATCCAGTATCTGAAAGATTTGATAGAAGAGGTACGCAAGGCAAGGGGGAAGAAAAGGGTCCCTCAGTAGGGTAGTCAGGAGTGCTCTGCTTATACATAGGTGTCTCGTGCTGAAGTGGTGTTGTAATAAATTATTTTGTAGTGAAAAAAAAAGATATGTTTCTTTTGGCAGCGAATTAGACATGGACTGTGGGACTAACATATCGGTTTTAATGGGAGTTTGTGCTGTTGGTTGTAACCAATGCCTCAACCCATCCATTAATGCTACTCCATTAATGACTATTTTGTCAGTCTTGGGAAGGTGGAACACAGGCTGGTCATCATGTCTGGATGAAAATTCAATCCCTTTTCCATGGTGTGTTTGTATGTGTGTACTCTCTGGCAGGTGTTACCATGCAAGATTAAGACCTTCAAACTCCATACTAACTCTTGCCAATCTAATAACCTGCTTCTGCCTCAGACCTCCCTGTCCCAAACCTTCAAGATATTCCACTCATCTCCTTGTTCCTGACTGACAAGAAGCTATTGATTTTCCCCAGGGACCCATATATTTTATTCCCTTGGCCAGTTTTTTCTCCATACAAAGTGGAGAACCACATGCACTCCTTCCCTGCAGCTCTGCCTATCTGAATTTCTTTACTGTGCACCTTCAGAGCCCTCTGTAAGTGTTGTCCTACAAACCACTTGCAGATTCTACTGGACACTGGGCAACTATTTATAAACTAAGATGAACATTTCCTTCCTGGGTAGCTGGTAGGGAGAACCCCACACATACCTCATCTGTGGCAGTTGAGGGTGGTTGAGGGTGAGGTACTATTCCCCACCCCTACCAATCAAGAAGTCATGGAGCTCCTGGAGTTCCTGGCTACCTGCTTGAATGACTCACTTGTCCCCTCTAGGCTGACTCTTGGACCCTCCATCTTAGGATGGATTTCTTCAGTTCTGCTTGACATTATGACCTGAGGACCTCATAGGATTTGATCCATGGTGGTTAGCTCTGACTTCATAGGGAGGGATTCCATTTATACTAGGACTTTGTTTCTGTTTGTAGTGTTTTCTGCTGAAGATGACAGGGCTTGATCCAGTACCCTGTAAGTCTTCATTGTTGTTCTGCTGCCCAATGCTAGCTTATCCATCTCCCTTGTCACTCAATGCACAGATCAGAGAAGCATTCTCAATTGTGGAATATGCAACTCCCATAACCTAAAAAAGCCAATTTGGCAATGGGTTCCTTGTCAGTGTTGGGAAATGAAAGATGCCATGATTTGTCCTTTTTTGTAAATGGGGTTTTGTTATATTGCTGGGTACATAAGTACTTCATCAACTGAATCTTTGCTAGATATATATTATACCTCTCAAATGCAGATGTCTTTCCAAGCCTCCAAAATACTTGTCACTTCTTGTTTCTCTGTTCTCATGATGGTAATTCCATCAACATAAATTGTTTTCTTTATTTTTTATTTTTGTTCCTTTTAGTTATAATGACAGTAGAGTATAATTTGACTTATTTATACAAACATGGAGTACATTTTATTCTATAAGGATCCCCATCTTGTGGTTGTCCATGATGTACAAATTCACAGTGGGATATTCACACATGTACACAGAAGAGTATGTCAGAATCGCTCCTTGGTCTTCTCTTTTCCCATCCCCTCTCCCTTCCTCTCATGTCCCTTTATCTAATCTCCTGAACTTCTCCCACCCCTACACTTGTGTGTTAGCATCCACATATCAGAGAGCACATTTGACCTTTGGTTTGGGGGATTGGCTTATTTTGCCTAGGATAATAGTCTTCAGATCCATTCTTCAGAAGATGTCAAAAACATTCTTTTTTTATGACTGAGAAACATTCCATTATATATGTATGCCACATTTTATTTATCCATTCATCTGCATGAACATGCATTATTAATGTGATGATTTGAGAGAGGTCCAATTATACAGGTCCCTTCAGAGTGCATGAAAATAGACAACTTGGTTAACACAGCAAGAATGTAGATCAACTATCTCTTCCTTATCACTGGAAAGTTAACTGCTCCAGATTATGCTTCTGCTAGAGATGGAGAACACCTGTGCCATGTCAGGGACTTCAAACCATGTGCAAGTTATGCAAAAAGCTTGAGACCAGAATTGTTTTGGAATTTTGGGTATCTTGGAATATTTACATATTCTAAGAGATATGCAGTATTTGGGTATGGGACCTAATTCTAAACACAGAATTCATTTGTTTTATAAATATCTTATAGGGACAGCCTGAAGGTGATTTTGTATTAATGTTTAGTGCACTTACATTTTGATTATGACATGTCACATGAGGTTAGATGTGAAATTTTCCATTTCTAGTGAGACATTGATCCTCAAAATGTTTTTGATTTGGGAGAATTTCAGGTCTCATATTTGAGATTCTCTACCTATATTTGAATCTGTGTTAATCTCCTAATGCCAGAATCCTATATTGTGGAATAGGAGATACAGTTGGAAACATTGCTTGTTTTGAGTTTGTGATTGTCCACTGTCAACCTCCTGAGTCACTTATAGGGTCCATGCTGGTGAGTTACATGGAAAATTATATAGATAAACAGTCTCACATCCTCTGATTTTTAAGAGTGGTATTCATCTTTACCATTCCCTCCAGAATACCATGTTTTGTATTTACTACTTGGATCATTGGAAGGAAGAAGTTTTAGAAAATTCCATTTATGTTTCCCACTATATGAACTCTTATGCTGCTAGCTAAGAAGCCAGAACATTTCTGTTCCCATTATACCTACAGAGATTTGGCATGTAACTGAGATGTTGGTGTGTAGAACCAAGAGAGCCTCTGGGACGGGGTTCCATTTGTGACCTGCCATTATCCTCAGTCACTCAAACAGTCTGCTATGGAGCTTCAGTCCTTTGGTATCAAATCAGATACTATAGAACCATCTCAAAATGCTTGTTCAATCTTTTCTAGCCAGGGCAGTTGTTCTCCAAGTACATGGGCATAGATCTTTAGGTTAAAGGATTAGCAGGGATGATTGCTGCATAGATTTGACTTGCTGTTGGAGGGAAGTCCCTTGAGGTGAACTGGTCACTCTTTTTGTCTTTGCTTCTGAGACTGAGAACTTCATCAGGCCCAGAGAGTTGGCAAGAGATCATGCCTTTTTATGGTGTGAGTGTCCTGGCCCTTGTAAGAGCACCATTCCAAGTATTCCTAGTTCTGTTCTTACTTCTTTCCTACTGTCTGCAATGGCAGTTCTGGAAATCCTACACTAGAATGAACCATTGTTTCTCTAGGCTTTGAAAAGCCAATCTGCCACTTGCCACCGCTTGCCGCTTGCCGCTGACCAGCGGGACAAAAGACACATACTCTTCAGAAGTTTATGAAGCAACTTCTGCTTTATTCGGATAACACCCTCAATATATAAGCAGACTCATGCATATGCAATTGTAACCAGATATGTCCATCCAATCCTATTAAAGGTCAAGCTATCACGAGCTCAAGCATACATGTAAGGTGTATCTGTCCACGCGCTAGGCAGCTGAACTAATTATCTTACAGCCAATGGTAAACGCTTCCTGTTTTTCTCAAGGTGCATTCAGCATGCCTTTGGCTCTCTGCCAGTCGCCATCTTGGATGCATGTGGTGTAACCGTGGGCCCCCAGTCTTGCCCGCCACATTTCCCCCTGTCTGTTTATAAAAGAGACGGTGCCTGTCTTAGATTGTCCATGGCAGAGCAACATCCTTACCCATCATTGAACAATGAGGCTCTAGGCCTCATTTCCTGTCTTAGGTCTGTATGAGTTCCCCATGAATCTTACCCATCTTTGACTACCGGTCCATCATATTTAACCAGACTTGGGGTGATGAGCCAGCATCAATTGCAATGAGAGCTTGGCAAATAATGGTTATTTCTCTGCGTAGATGTATACACATTTTGTATAAACACTATATGCACAGAACAGATACAGCACACAATAAACCTCCTATGGACAAAAACCCAAACCATTCTTTTCCCCATTGAACAGCAGACTGGAGAAATGTGGCCAATTATTGTAAAAATAGGAGGACATAGAATAGAGGAATTAAGGGGTACAGGATAGGGCCATGTCTTTACTATCTCCCATAGTTCACACGAGTCTCCATTAACTTGGTGAGAAATGGCCAACACCATCAGCGGGAGAAGCCTCCTCATCTTCTTCCTGTTTTTGGGTCTCTGTTGAGGCCTTGACCAATCTCTCTGGCATCCAAATTGGCAATGTGCATCCTGTGGGAAAACACAAACAGGCCCTCAGTTCCAGATTAATACTGGATCCAGGCCTTTCCAGTGTCCTGATAGAATGTCCTTCCAGAGCACTTGAGGTAGATGTTTCTTATTAGACTCTGAATGATGGTCAGCAGTCAATTGGCCCTCAGAATCGATATTTTAAAAATTTAAGATGAACAAAGCAACAGATAATTTGTCTTTTGGGGATCTGTGTGATGCCCCTATTCCCCCTTTTTATTTATAAAACATATTTTTAAGCGTTAAATGGGCACGCTCAACAATGCTTTGTCCAGTAGAATTATAGGGAATTCCTGTGACATGTTGAATACCAAAGGTGGAAAGGGACACTTTTAATACCTTAAGGATTAATTCTGCCACAGATTCAGTAAACAAGGATAAGACCTTGTTAGGGGCATAATTCATGTGAACCCATAGAATAGGTCCCTTTTGCCAAAACTCTCCTGTGGGTAATTTATTTGTGGCCAAGACAATGAATGATAAAGGTTTAGCTAGGTCAATACGATCAAGATGAACCTTTTCCATAGCTGTTTCAACAAGCTTGAGAACTGTTTGAGCCTTAGGGGTAAGCACACTCTTAGAAAGGGGGTCAGAATCACCTTTAAGAATATCAAACAGGGGGCCCAAACTTAAGGTGGATAAATGAAGGTAAGGTCTAATCCAATTAATATCACCCAAAAGTTTTTAAAATTATTTAAAGTTCTAATTCTGTCCACCTGAAAGGTAATTCTTATGGGTTTAACCATAGTTGCATTTATGATAGATCCCAGGAAGTTTTTGGTGTCTGTCATTTGTGCTTTATCAATGGCAATATGTAAGTCCCATCTTTCCAGTGACTTTAGTAAGGAATTATAACATTGCTCTAAGACAGGTTTTTCCTTATGAGCTAGCAAAATATCATCCATATAATGATAAATTAAAAGTTGAGGGTTAATTTGTTGATACACACCAGGGTGGAAATCTGATTACCTTGCCTTTCATATGGTCCTTGGCCTGTCAGCATGTTTAGATTCCATTGAGGATTGCCAACAACTGCATTATGTGGGGCAGTATCAGAACATAACTACTGGTTAGCCACCTTCCACATGAGATATTGTCCCCCAGATAAACATGCCTTTGCTAAATTACCCCAATCAGTCGGAGTAAGATTTTGACTTGCTACATTCTCTAATAAAGAAATGGTAAATGCAGCTTGTACTCCATAGGACATAACTGTCTCTTTTAATTGTTTTACTAATTTTTTATCTAATATTTGATGATATCTCTGATTGTTTTGATCTTTAAATACCGGGAATATTGGGAACACTGATTGAGATTCTACATCAGCCCACTGTCTGGGGGCTGCCCCTGTGCAGCATGTATGTGTGCCCCTACAACTTGGAAAAGAGTGGTGATCTGGATTATACACCAGAGGGAGCAGCGCAGTAGAGGTTAAATGTCACTGAGGGAACTCCTTTTCTAGCTTTGTCTCAGATAACTCCTGTTCTTCAGAGCTACATCCCTGTTCTGAGTCTGAACATCTACTTTCTCTTTTAGAAGCTCAACTTGATTGTTCTTCTTTTACAGTTTCTATTATCTTTTCCCCTTCTCTTAACTGTTCTTGAAATTTTGGTTTCTTGGAAGTCAGACAGAAACGAACTAATGCCCATATTGCCACAACAACAACAAACAGAAATGAAACAAGAAAAGGTAGCACAAATAACACCTTACACATATTCATTTACTACAGGACATCACTGTCTCTTGGGACAGCCTTTCATTACATTCCCTCTCTAGGGGAATTTTCCATTACATTCCCTCTCTAAAGGAATTGTCCGTTAAAACCTTAAGGCAACCATTTCCTCAAATAGGGAAACCTTCTTATTAATTACACTAGCAAAACTGTATTTTACTTACCTGAGTGCTCATCCCTCCCCGAACGGACCACCACTTGCCACTTGCCGCCGCTTGTCACCAACCAGCGGGACAAACGACATGTACTCTTCAGAAGATCATGAAGCAGCTTCCGCTTTATTCGGATAACACCCTCAAGATATAAGCAGTCTCATGCATATGCAATTGTAACCAGATATGTCCATCCAATCCTATTAAAGGTCAAGCGATCACAAGCTCAAATATACACGTAAGATATATCTGTCCACGCGCTAGGCGGCTGAACTATTTATCATACAGCCAATGGTAAACGCTTCCTGTTTTTCTCAAGGCGCATTCAGCATGCCCTTTGGCTCTCTGCCAGCTGCCATCTTGGATGCATGTGGTGTAACTCTGGGCCCCCAGGTCTCACCCACCACACCAATCTAGCAACATGGTAGTACATCTCTCAGGTCCTTGGTGGAGTGTTAACTCCTATGACATGAGAGATGTCTTCTGTACCAGCTTTCCCTTATCCAGTCTGATGCTACATGCCTTGATTCAGCATTCCTAGGATCCAGCCCATATGTCTTCTCTCAGCTCCTGTTATGAGTATCAGCTAGAACCTGCAGGTGTATAGACTATTTCTTCCCTTAGCAAGCCAAATGATGTTGTGTTGACCTTAGATTTTGTTCAGCAGGCAAGGAGGGGAGTTGGAAGTACTTATTATTTGCAAAATAGAAATTTTGGTATCCTCAGTGTGATATGAGGAGAAAAGGCCACTTCTGGGGTTTAGAAAATCCAGGTCACTCTTAGGATTCAGTATTTTTGAGTGTGTCAACCAAACTGTCCCTATCCTGCTTCTTTTCACAGTGTTCATGTATATTCAGCATGTTCCATAAAGAACATCTGACCTCCAACCCTCCCAAATATTGTGTCTTTGAGTTTTTCCTCAGCAGAGTAAACCACACAGGTTCAACTCTAGACCTTGCAATCATTTCATTTTCTCTTATGACCCACCTCTAACCTGTCAATAATTCCATTTCTCTTCATTTTTCCAATATATTCAGAGTCTAGCCACTCTCATCACCCCAATGACCCCCACCATAGAAAGGGTCACACATCACCTCTCAACTCAATTATTGGGATATCCCCTCATCACTTACCCCTCCTCTGCCTCCTTGTGGCCTATGGCCTGCTCCCAATACAGAAGCCAATGTCACCCTACTAACATGTAAACCAGTATGTATCAC
This sequence comes from Sciurus carolinensis, assembly GCF_902686445.1. Lineage (NCBI taxonomy): Eukaryota > Metazoa > Chordata > Mammalia > Rodentia > Sciuridae > Sciurus > Sciurus carolinensis. Next base: position 138,235 of record NW_025920104.1, read on the forward strand.
TCTCAAAATGATACAAAGCCTTCCCATATCACTCAGGTTCAAAGTCCCTAATGAGGTGTGTATTTCTCTAAACTGTCTGAACCTGTTATTTCTCTCACCTTATGTCATGCAGTTCCCCACTGACTCACTATGCCTGAGGCCTCTGTGCTGGTCCTAATATGTGTACACACAGTATGACCTCAAGAACTCTGCACTGGTTATTCCTTCTGCATAAAATTCTGTGACTCAGACTTTTCATATGCTTTCTCCCTCATCTCCTTTAGATTTGGACTAAAATTTAATCATCTTGATGGGGCTCTTCCTGATCCCCATCTGCTGTGGTTTGGATCTGGTTTGGGTCATCTCAAAGTCCTTGTGTTAAAGACTTGGTGCTCAGCTGGTGTTCATTGGAGGTGGCAGAACTTTGAAGCAGTGGGCCCTGCGGAAGTTCTTTGTCATGGAGGTGTGCATCCCAGCCAGGAGATGAAGTTTGGCCACACTGCTGCCACAGTACACATTCCCTTGCCACAGGCCCCAAAACAGTGGTCTAACCAGTCATGGAAAGAAACCTCCAAAACTATCAGCCAAAATGAACCTTTCCTCTTTTTAAGTTGACCACCTCAGGTATTCAGTTACAGTACCTAATGTACAGCTGACCTATGTACTATCTGAAACTCTGACTCATTTTTACCGCACATTTCCTGAGTCTTCTTTATTTTTTTTACAAACCACTTATCTTCAAATTTTATGTTTCCTTCTTTTATATAAAAACTCTAAGAAGAGAAAGTTTTTAAAGCTTTAATCAGTGCTTTACCTTTATTTGGCACTAAATATCCATTTATTGAATGAGTATTTTCTTTTCTTTTTCTTTCTTGCAGTACTGGGGATTGAACTCAGGGTCTTGTGCTTGCAAGGCAAGCACTCTACCAGCTGAGCTATCTCTCCAGCCCTGAATGAGTATTTTCTTAAGTATATAAACTGAAAATATAGAAAGGACTGTCAATGTAAATTGATTGTGTGAATAATTATTGAGTTTTGTTTTACCAAGAGGTATGCAAAAGCAGTAAAAAAAAATAGTCAGTTACACCAATTAATAGTCACTGTCAAAGATAGAGATTTTATTTGTTTTGTTTTTTTCTTAAAGAATCATGTTATGGGAAGTAAATGAGCTCAGACATGTTTCATTACTTAAAATAATGTACAGATTGGGTAATTATTCTAAATGTAGCATGAATATCATTTGAGAACATAGGCAAAAGAAACTCTTAACAAAAAAATTACTTCTTTTAATCATCCTGTATTCTTTACTTAGTGCATAAAAGATGTCTTTCTATTCCTAGGTCAAAGAAAATGTCCCACACTAGTATCTCAACAAAATGGCGTGTTATCTGTCAGGGGCAGGCTCTGAGGGCCCCAGAGCCACACCGTGGCCTGATCTCTAAGATCTCGCCTGGCAGCTTGCCAGACATAGCTGCACTCGTAAACAAGTTTTAGGAAGTAACTCTGGTTGGCTGTTGTACGTGAGGCGATCCTGGTATCTGCCTGGAGACTGTTCCTTGATAGGCTGACTTTCCTGGTAGTCTACTCTCTGATAGGCTGATGTTCTCAATAGAAGTCGGAGACTTGTGGAAAAAGCGCTTTTTTTGGTTCCTGTGATCCAGAAAAGTGTACATGTTGTGATTGCCCACCGCCTGCAGGCGGTGGGCGATCATAAGTGGTGCCGAAACCCGGGACCTCGAGTTATAAAGAAGAAACTGATCAGGTAAATACAGGGAAAGTAAAGTACATTCTGGTCAGGTTAAAGTTCGCTGGATAAGCGACAAGTTAAAGTTCACGGGGTAAACGAAGTGACGAGTTAAAGTTTGCGGGAAGCGACGGAGTTAAAGTTCTCGGGAAGCAATGGAGTTAAAGTTTGCGGGAAGCGACGGAGTTAAAGTTCGGATTAAGCGACGGAGATTGTTTGTAAGTGCTTTCACTTTTGTTTTGCTAGTTAAAGTGCTTTGCATTCTGTTAGTTTAATAGAGAAAAATGGGTACTGAAATGTCACGAATGCGCATGGAAGGTCCCTTAAAGGATTTGCTCTGGGCCAATGGAATTCCTCTTGAAACTAAAACAGCCCGAAACAAATGCAGAGAGGCCATAAAACAAGGGGAAGAGGTTTTGGAGGAAATAAAAGAGGAAAGGTCTAAAGCATCAGAAAGGGCATCAATAAGATGAGAGACAGACAAGGAAAATGAAACTGGGTGTGAGGATATTTCAGATGAAGAGGAGGATTTACTATGTAAAACAAAAAATCTTGCTATTACAGGATCTACTAAAGAAAAGATGCGGCAAACACACACCACACATGTTGACCCTGCCCTCTCAGTTCTTAGACTCATGCTGAAGTGTAGCAGCCTTGAGTGGTCTGATACACAGGCAGAACACCTTTAAGAGGGAAATCAGTTTAGGGGAGGGTCCCCCATTAGGAGTCTGCCCTACATTATCCACCCTTAAGGCCTGCTTCTCTCTAGGATCACCCAAATGGGGCTCCAAGTTTCTCCCCAAAGAGCCGCCGCCTAAAGAACTGCCGGCTCCTCCTGTTGCATCTCCTTCCAGAAACTTGCCACATAGTAAACAACATTGGGAGACCTTTAATGAGGAGCCCAATCCATCTCAATCTGCTCCTCCCAAGGTTGAGAAACCATGAGAGCAGCCAGCCTCTACACATAGGGAGGGCCCACTACCGCCCCGGGGAGACTCATTGCTGCCATCTTGTATTCTGGGGCCACATCAGACTTCAATGAAAACCCTCGCCCTCCTCCTTCAGGATGGCGGGAAATCTTTCCTAGTGGCCATTTTATGATACTGGGCAAGAACTCACAGACTCTAACCTCCCCCCTCCCTGTAGGGCCTTCCCGGTAAATGTTAAAATGTTATTTTGGGAAGGAATGACTACCGATAACAAATTGGACTGTGCAGGGATGAAAGATGGCTCCATGGGAAGGTGGATTGTGGCTACCAAAGATATTGGCACACAGCTTCCACAAGCGAGTGGGCAGATGGAAAGGGATTCCTTATCTTCAAGTCTCTTCTTTCTTGCGCTTCTATGCTAATTCCTTCTCCTCCTCCAACTTCGCCCCACCCGGCCCACCTAGTCCTCTTGCCATGAGGTCCCACATATGCCGGTGTTGAGGGAGTAACCAGCCCAACCATCAGTGGCATGTCCTAGTAAGGAGTATGATATAGTAGCCCCAGACCCCACAAGTATTGGGAGATAATTGTTTCATAATTTTCTTCATCCAAACCTGAATTGATTACTAACCAGGATTAAGGGTTAAAATGCCCTAGGCATCAAGTTTCTGCTGGAAAATTTTAGCTCCTTTCAGATCCAAATCTCAGTCAAGTCTTACATTGAAATGTAAATAGAGAAAGCCTGAAGGCTCAGTAGGAGACAGGTCTCAAACCCCAAAAAAAAAAAAAAAAAAAAAAAGAGAGCAAAAGTCTTACCTGAACTCCAGCAAAATTAAATTTTATGGTGCTTTACTAAAGTAATTAACAGCCGTAACATTTTCCCAGGACTCTTGTTTTTTCTGAATTCTACATTTTTTTTTGAGCTCATGAATTTTGATCAGTTCTATTTTTTTTTATTATTCAACTAGAGTTTGAACATCTGTTACATTGCAATGGAGATTCACCTATAAAGTTTCAAGGCCTTTGATTTTGTGTTATGTGTATGTCGTGCTGTCTAATGTCATGTTTTGTCTGTATCAAAATTGAGCGCTCCTAAAATTAAAATTTAAAAATGGATACAAATATTTTTAATTCACGTGATTTAAAGAGGTTCAATTTAAATTGGGTAAGCTAATAGAAGTAAAATGTCTTAAAAATAACTCACGAGTCTCTAGGTGTTCAAACTAATAAAATGTTAATGTAGAGTACTATAAATAACAAAATATTTAATCTTATTAAAATAGAGTAATTTTTTTTAATTTAGAAATTTCATAAGAGTTTCAGAATGTGAACAAAAAGGGGTCAACAGGAAAGAGAAAGGTTCTGGGTATGGAAATATATTTAGTAAAAGGGAAAAGGAAATATTTCTGGGTAAGAAAGTGCTTGTGTGATGAAATAAATGAGGGTCTAAGTAAGTGCTAAGAAAGTCTACGTAAGTAAAGGGCAAGTTTCAACAAGTTTGCATGTAACTAAGTTGGTTGTATGTATGTGAAACATTTAAAGCTATTTAAGGTTTTTCCTAAGGTGAAATACTAATGTTCTAATATAAACCAAAGTTTAATCTATATGGTAAAATGACATGGTAAAATAACAAGGATTTCTTAGAAACACTAATTTACTCTTAACTTTGTGTCTATTAAGTTTTATTCTTTAGAACAATTAGTCTTAAAAATAGGGGTTTATACAATTATGGTTAAGCAACTGTTAGAGTATTGTACTACGTTATAGAGTCTAAATTTTTCTTTAAAAACTAAATTTGGCAAGAACCAATTTCTCATTAAATTTGAAATAACTCTAACCACAGGTATACCTTATAACCCACAAGGACAAGGTATTGTTGAACGTGCATATCTCACCCTCAAAAATACTCTTTATAAACAAAAAGGGGGAATACGGGAGACCTTCAGGTCCCCTAAAGATAAACTTTCTCTTTGTCTCTTTATTTTAAAAATTTTTAACTCTGGATAATGAGGGTCGCTGTGCCACTGAGAGACATGGCAATCATAAACAACATGATAGAGTGACAGTAAAATGGAAGGATGTTCTTACAGGACAATGGAACGGCCCGGACCTGGTGCTTTACTGGAGCCGTGGCTCGGTTTGTGTGTTTCCACAGGATAAAACATTGCCTATCTGGGTTCCTGAGCAACTAAATCGACCAGTGCCAACGCTACCAACAAGTAACTCAGACCAACATACTTCTGATGACCATGATGCTCGTAGCCCCCCTTGAACTAACTTACAACCCCTTTTTAGTCTCTTAGGATGCTATCTCTCTCAATGTTGGAATGCTTGTAGGTTCCCGCTGGCAGTCTTAATGTGTGTTCCTACCTTCCTACCAGTCCCAGTCTCTGTTACAGATGCGGAGTTGCCAGTTACTATCAAGAAACAGGAGAGAATTTGGCATCACAGTGGCTATGGTCACTGCAATAGTGGTTTCTGCAACAGCAGTACTAGCAACTGCCATACCTACAGCAACAGCAGTCAATCACTTGGCCGAAAATACAGCTACAGCCTTACAGACTAAAGAGACCCTAAACCAACATCTAACAGCAGGCTTACTCCTTGTAAATCAAAGAGTGGACTTACTACAAGAACAAGTGGATATCTTGCAAGAACTTTTGGGACTGGGATGTGTTTATCCTTTAAGAGCAGTGTGTGTCACCCCTATTGCTTATAATAACCTTAGCTCTGTGGTTATGTTATCTAAAAATCTCTCTGTCTACCTTACTGGTAATTGGTCATCTACTGTTTGATACTCAGAGTCAATGCCACCAGGGTTCAGTTACATCGGTATCTGAGATGTTCTCTTTGTTATCTAAAGCCCTGGGATTGACAAAACAGTGGGCTGGAACAGTAACTGTTCTGATTATTATCTGCTTAGGGATAGCCTATGTTATACGCAGCCAAATCAGAGCTCGCCTAGATGCCCGATGTCATCAACGGGCTATAGTATAGACTTTGACAGCCATTGAGACAGGCACATCCCCCCAAGTATGGCTAAGCATGCTGGACCAGTAGTCAAAGATGGGTAAGATCCGTGGAAATGCATACCAACCTAAGACAGGGTTCTGACGCCTGGAGGTCAGAATTCCAATGACGGGTAAGGATGTAATTTGCCATGGACAACCTAAGACAGGCATGGTCCCAAGTCATCTTTTCTTTATTTAAAGAATAAGGGGGAGATGTCAGGGGCGGGCTCTGAGGGCCCCAGAGCTGCACCATGGCCTGATCTCTAAGATCTCGCCTGGCAGCTTGCCAGACATAGCTGCACTCGTAAACAAGTTTTAGGAAGTAACTCTGGTTGGCTGTTGTACGTGAGGCGATCCTGGTATCTGCCTGGAGACTGTTCCTTGATAGGCTGACTTTCCTGGTAGTCTACTCTCTGATAGGCTGATGTTCTCAATAGAAGTCGGAGACTTGTGGAATAAAGCCCTTTTTTTGGTTCCTGTGATCAAGAAAAGCGTACGTGTTGTGATCGCCCACCGCCTGCGGGCGGTGGGCGATCATAGTTATCCTCATTTGTAATTCTAAACTAAATACATTTCATGAGTGGGTTTCATTTATGGCCTCTACAGATATGACTGATCATTTGGAAATCTTTCTATAATTGGCTGTGATCTTTCACTGAATTAAGTCATGACTGTTTAAAGAATTATTGAATACTATGATACACCTAACTTGAAGAACAGTCTTAAATTATAATTAATAAGTCAGAATTTAGGTCCAGACTGGCTGGGTTCTAATGTAGACTCCTGCATTAATGGCTGTTTAATAATTAGTAAAAACAATCCCCTAATTTTCAGAGACAATAACCCCAACCTCAGAGTTATAAGAATTCAGTGAATTGACACATGCAAATAATTGAGAACACTAGTTGGCACGTTGTGTTTGCATTCAAGAATTCAATAAATTCAGAATTAAAAATACTTAGACATAACACATGGTCTACTTTCGAGAAGGTTCCATGTGCTGCTGAGAAGAAAGTGAATCCGCTCATTGATGGATGGAATATTCTATATATGTGTATTAAGTCTAGGTTATTGATTGTGTTATTGAGTTCTATGGTTACTTTATTTGGATTTTGTTTGGAAGATCTATCTAGTGGTGACAGTGGTGCATTAAAGTTGCCCAGAATTATTGTATTGTGGTCTATGTGATTCTTGAAATTGAGAAGGATTTGTTTGATGTACAGGGATGCACCATTGTTTGGGTCATAAATATTTACTCTCATTATGTCTTCCTGATTTATGGTTCCCTTATGCAGTATGAAATGTCCTTCTTTATCCCTTCTGACTAACTTTGGCTTGAAGTCCACTTTATCTGATATAAGGATGGAAACCCCCGCTTTTTTACTGAGTCCATGTGCGTGGTAGGTTTTTTCCCATCCTTTCACCTTTAGTCTGTGGATGTCTTTTTCTATGAGATGAATCTCTTGCAGGTAGCATATTTGGTCTTTCTTTTTAATCCACTCTGCAAGACTATGTCTTTTGATTGAAGAGTTTAGGTCATTAACATTCAGTGTTATTACTGAGAAATGATTTGTATTCCCATTCATTTGGCTTAATTTTGGTTTTTAAGTTGGCTTGGTTTCTCCTTTGAGTGGTTTTTCTCTAAGGTATTTCCTCCCTTTGCTGACCTACATTGTTGTTTTTCATTTCCTCCTCATGGAATATTTTGTTGAGAACATTCTGCAGTGCAGGCTTTCTATTTGTAAATTCTTTTAACTTTTGTTTTTCATGGAAGGATTTTATTTTATCTTCAAATCTGAAGGTTAGTTTTGCTGGGAAAAGGATTCTTGGTTGGCAACCATGTTCTTTCAGAGCTTGAACTATGTTGGTCCAGGCCCTTCTAGCTTTTAGAGTATGGGTTGAGAAGTCGACTGCTATCCATATTGGTCTCCCCCTATATGTCATCTGATGCTTTTCTCTCGTGACCTTCAAAATCCTATCTTTATTTTGAATGTTAGGCATTTTCATTATAATGTGCCTTGGTGTGGGTCTGTTGTAATTCTGTGCATTTGGTGTTCTGTAAGCCTCTTGTATTTGATTTTCCATTTCATTCTTCAGGTTTGGGAAATTTTCTGATATTATTTCATTGAATAAGTTGTTCATTCCTTTGGTTTGTTTCTCTGTGCCTTCCTAAATCCCAATAATTTTTAAATTTGGTCTTTCATGATGTCCCATAGTTCTTGGAGTTTGTGTTCATGATTTCTCACCATCTTCCCTGTTTTGGAGACTTTATTTTCAAGATTAAATATTTTGTCTTCATTGTCTGAGGTTCTGTCTTCCAAGTGGTCTAGTCTGTTGGTGATGCTTTCCATTGAGTTTTTTATTTGGTTTATTGTCTCCTTCATTTCAAGGATTTCCATTTGGGGTTTTTTTTTTTTGAGAATCTCTATCTCTTTGTTGAAATGATCTTTTGCTTCCTGCAGGTACTCTTTCAGCTTATTGGTGTTATCATTCATTGCCTGCATTTGCTCTCTTATCTCATCATTTGCTTCACCATTCATCTTAAACATGTATAATCTGAAGTCATTTTCTGATATTTCTTCTAACATACCGTCATTGGATTCTATTACTATAGAATCTAGATTTGTTTGGATCATTTTCTGCCCTTGTTTTTCCATGTTGTTCATGTGTCTTTCCCTCTAGGAGTGCAGATCTGGGGTATTGCAGATTTCCCCCTATAGGCTTATAGTGGCCCTATAGGTTTCCAAAACCCTTTCTTTAAGGGGAGATCAATATTAGCAGTTTCCAAATCAGACACTATGCAATTTTAGACCAAATAGCCCCTATGGGGACAATAACAAAATTGTCATAATAAACAAAATGAGTTCAAATATTATCTTCAGTAAAACAAACAGGTTTGCAATAAGGTCTGCAGTTTCTATTCGAGGACAAAGAGGATGCAGAGGGATGTAGAATGTGGCTGTTAATGGGATAAGAAAAGAATATACAGAAGTTCTAGAAAATAGTGTGAGAGTGTAATCAAAAGAAATTGGTTGTTAGCATGCAAAAAAGGAAGAAATAGACTCTGAAGGAACAGGTAAACAAAACAAAAAGAAAGCAAGAAAAGTAAACAAATAAAAACTTAATTTTTTTTAAAAAGGAGAAAAAAGAAAATCTACTGTATAACAGTCATATGCTAATAAAACCTCCCAGTGTTCAGTAGTCTCATGCATGAGAAGTACCTGAAAATGAGCTTCAAGCCTCCAGCAGGCATTGCATGATGGGATTTGCCCCACCCAAAGATCAGAGCTACAGTAAATGGGGAGCTGCAGCTCAGGGTTGGCCGTGATCAGCAGGAGGTCCTGGAGGTGGAATGTGGTTGGTCATGCAGGGGTCTTGGAAGTCGGGTGTGTTTGGTGTGGTTGTGGGATCATGGAGGCCAGGTGCAATCAGTCAGTCTGGAGTCCCAGTGATAGGGCACAGTCAGTTGGTCTGGGGGTCCTGGTGGGAGGGAACAGTCAGTCAATGTGAGGGCCCAAGAGGCAGGGAGTGATCGGTAGGACTGAGGGATTCTGGAGATGGGGCTCAGTCAGTCCGGTCAGGGGTCCTATGGGGCCTGGCTGTTGTCTCAAAATGGTGGCAGCCACGTGTAATTGAACCTGCAGGTACTGTAACAGTGAACTTCCAGGCAGCAGCAGGCAGCTGGTGCTCCACTGGTGGTTGGCAATCAGTTTGCTGACTGTTGTCAGATGATTAGGAGGTGAACCTCGAGCATTGGGTGATGGACAGGAGTAAGGCAGGTGATGGACAGGCAAGAGGCAGGCAAATGGCGTATGATAGATGCCTGACAGTAAGCAATCTGCTCTCAAAAAAGGCGTCGATATGCTGGCTGACTGCAGGTCATCACAGCAGACAAATGGGTAAACACCAGGGGATAAATAAGCTTCAAAAACTGCCTCACTGAGAAACAGATATCCTCTGCTTGAACCTGGCGTAACGGAGCGACAAGGAACACATTCTCCCTCTAGTCCGCCATCTTGGATCTCCCAATATTGCTCTCTTTTGACTCTGCATGATTTTTTCTATCAAAAATACTTAGAAAATAATTATAGTTGTACCAAATCTGTACAAACTGTTTTTCTTACTAATTTTCCCTAAACAATGGAGTCTGAAAACTGTTTACATAGCATTTTTATTAGGTATTATAAGTAATCTAGAAATGATTTTAAATATTCTGAAGAATGTAGATAGTTTATATGTAAATTACATTTAACTTTCTATGAGACTTCAGAATATTGGTATTTGGGAGGGGAGGTTTCCTTAAACCCATCTCCCAGAAATACCAAGGAGAATCGTGCTCACTAATTCTTCCCTGAGGACCATCAGCTCCATGGGATTACACACCCACACTTGATGACTGGTCCTTTGACTTTGACTCTGTAAGTGCTACTTGCAGTAAAAGGAACTTTCAGTTCACATTATCCAATGCTGCAAACTGACCTGCTAATTAATTTTCAGTAGCTTTTTTGTTGAAATAAAACCCACATGCATAGAAATACACAAATTATATGTGTATAGTTTTATGAATTTTTGCAAGATGAATACAACCATGAAATCACTGCCAAAAACAAAGACATGGACCTTTCAGCAACCCAGGGGTTCCTTCATGATAACCCTGGTCACACATTATAGAAGTAGTTGGTCTCCTGTCTTTCCCAAAGAGATTAATTGTGCTGGCATGCTGCTTTTAGACTCGTGTATTGTTCTTCTGTTGTCCGGATTCTTTCATTCAACTGTAAGTTTGTGGAATTAATTGGTGTTATTCAGTTGGCTTTTTCTTATGCCTAAGAATCATGGGTTCTAATCATTCACAAAATTCCACCCATTTTCCTGTCAAAGAACTATGTGATAGTTCCCATTTTGGACCACATGTTCACATGATTCAGTCCAGAGCCCCCCTGCACTGGGCGAGGCTTTCGGATTCCTGCACCCCACCCCCTAAAAATCGATCTGCTAAATGCAGAGTTGTCCCTCTGGCCCAGCCCGGTCAGCAGCTGCACCTGCCCGGGCCCAGGGGACCCAGCAAGCACTGGCACAGGTAGTGGAGGAGGGGCTCCCAGGTGGACCCTCCAGACTGGGGGGCGTGGGGTGTGTGTGGAGGGGGCTCCCAGATGGATCCCCACTGGTAGAGCATGGTGTAGGGTTGGAGGAGGCTTGCAGATAGACCCCCGCTGGCCCAGCATGGTGTGGGGGTGGGCAGGCAGCTCCTAGGAGAGCACACCCTGAGAGGATCAAGGTCCAAGGTCCACTAGGTGCCTAACTGTGGGTAGGGGAGCTCAGCCTGGCAGGCATTGCAGCACTTGTCCCCTAAGGGGACACTTTAAAATGATCATGGGAAATTCCAGAACATTTTAGACCCTTTAGCTATGACCCTCCAATAAAGCCTCTCGAAAATCCCCCTGCCAGGCATTGTCCCCAACCTAGAAAAGCAAGCTGACAATGCCTAGTACCAGAAGGCCCAGTCCCTGGGGTGTGGTGGGGATCTTGAAGCACCTGCATCCCCAGGACCTCCTCAGGGATTCACCCGGCACCATGCAGTGCCAGTGTGGTTGCAGGCAACCCCTCAGGGTCAGGAGGGCGGGGGGAAGGGCTTTGCTCTTGAGGGATCTCCTCCCCAAGGCTCCTGGAGCCCTAGAGCAGGACTCAAGTGGTTTGGGGTTCCAGACACAGCGAGTTCACAGTGGGTGGAGCCACGCTGGGGCCGTGCCCAACCTACCACTGCCTTCTGCGCATGCCCAGCTCTCAGGCAGTGCCGGGGCAGGGACCATCTGCCCCCTGATCACTCCGCTAGCGCCAGAGCTGTTGGGACTTTGGCATCGTGTCTGCAGCTGCATTGGCGCCTGGCTGCTTCACAGCTGGAGGAGACCCAGTGCCTGAACCAGGAGCCTAACGGCCCTTCGCCTTCATATCAGGCAGCCACCTTGCTCTCAGGGAAGGCTGCAGGGGTAACACCGCCGCCCTCGGGTAAGGTCGCTGCCCTCTGATAAACCTTCCCTCAGTAATGCCGCCTCCCTTGAGTCAGGCCGCCCCGGGGTAAGGCCTCCACTCTGTGTGGGGTCTTGGTTGGTGTGTGCTGGGGCAGCGGGAGTGCTTTTGGGGACAGACCCCAAGGGTCTGGGCCTTGAGGTCGGGGATCCTAGACAGAGAGGCCTCAGCGGTTGGTCATAGCTGGACGGGACGCCAGGGACTCCAGGTGTGAGGCCCATCCTGTGCCTGGGTCTGGGCTGGGGACACAGAGGCCAGGCACCTTGCAAAGACCAGGCTGCGCGTGCTCGTCCGGTCCTATGTCTCGGGTCTGGAGTGGAGAACGTAGAGGCTGACGCTGGCATGGCAGACCCTGCACCCCAGCCTTTTCAGATCCTCCAGTGACTCTTATTTTTGTTTTGTTTTGTTTTTAATGTTTTCAGCTGTCAATGCACCTTTTTTTTTAACTAATTTATATGCGGTGCTGAGAATCCAACACATGACCTCACACATGCTAGGCAAGTGCTCTACCCCTGAGTCACTACCCAGTTCTACTCTTTTGGTTTTGAAGGAAAAGAATCCAAACGACCTAGGGCTCTGGATGCCTGGGGCTGGGGAGGGACTTAGAACATTGAGAGCAGGGCTGATGTTTTCTTCCTTTTTCTGGCTGTGTGAGTGAGTGTACTCCTGTTGGTGGTCAGTGCCATGCCTCTCCTTTTGCTTGGGATGTTTTAAACACCAGCTTAGGGAGGACTCAGGATTAAAACTCAGGATTTTCCTTTCAGTTATTACTTGTTCCCAAATTTCCTGTCTTTATTTTTGAGAAATCATAACTATGTTTTGAACAAATTAGAAGAATTTGGGGTAGGAAGGAATGCATTTTTAAGAATAGTTGTTTTCTTCAAAGTACTGTTAGCTCTTTAAGAAAAAATGAAACTGCCAAAAAAGGAATCAACTACCCTCTCCCCTGTCCCCTCATATTTTCTTTTTACTGGGTAACCACACTTCAAGTGCTTTAGTCATTCAGTGTTTTTTCTTTCCATGTATAGTATATTTTTTTTCATATATTCTTTTATTGGCCAACTATGAACCACAAATATCCCTCACTTTTATTAACATGCCTCATTCTTTTTAAAAGCTCAACAACTTTGAAGTTTTTTTTTTTTATTGCTGAACTTGGATTATAAATTTTCTATTATCAGTTGCTTTTCAAAGGCTAGTATTTTGAAACATAACATGGCAAAATTTCAGAATGTCCAAGGCCAGATGTGATACTTTTATATGAAACAGGCTGAGTAATCTGTTTACACAAAGCTTAATGGTTAGATTACATGTGGCTGGATGACTTCATAAAGAAGGTTACTAAAGAGTTTACATTTTTTTGAGTGCATTTTTTCTAATTTACCATATGGTCAGATGAAAACATTTAATTCCTTGAATATAACGTGACCGATTTTTGAAAGAAAGGTAAAGCAGAAAACCAGCAGTTGTGTGGGAGAAGGACCTGGTTTAAATATTTTTAAAAGCAAGCCATAGAGAGTAAACCCAGAAGTGGAAGGATGTTACTATACTGCTTACTATTAAAAAAGGAACCAAATCCCTGTTGCATTCTGTATTTTGTGTGCAGAGAGCTGGAGGCTTTGTTGGCTTAATTGCTACATTGTGCTTTTTAAAGATGTACTCTTGTGTTCATTTTGGTGCTAGTTTCCTGAAATTTCAAGAGAAAAAGAACTGAGAAAAATATAAACAGTCTGCATCTAAGCATGTATAGTCTGAAATCTTACTCTAAATTGTGTAGCATTTTATGTGGGAATTGAGCTTGAAAAGATTCAAAAACATCCATAGCATTTTAGTTCTTGTTCTTGATAAGAGTAGCTTTCCCATAACACCAAAAGAAGTAGCATTTTCCCAATTCTATAGATTAATAAGCATGCTCACAGAGATTAAATTGTTCAAGATTCCATTGCTTTTTGAATAATGATGTCTGCATATAATCACAAGTACTTAATGCAAGAACTTGGATTTTTTTTGTTCTTCCTTTTAAGCAGATATGACAAATTATACATGTTAAATTACAAAATTGTTCATCTTACTTTTCTTTCTTTAAAGTGGCAAAACAGTGATGCAAATAATAATGTGCACTGAAAATTGTCTAAAGGATAATTAGCCAGAAACTAAAATAGTATCTTTTTATATGAAGTTTCTGGTAATGTATTATTAAAATATTATACTTTTTTTTTATGCTGTTAACCATAAAGGTGAGGGATTGTGTTGCTTTAGTCACTGATCTGTGCTATGATAAATTTGCAGTTGGAGCTCTCATGACTGCTTTTTACAAACTTGAATAATCTCATTAAGCATTTTTTAGTGGATCTATTTGAACTTATAATATGCTAATATGTTCAAAAGAACACAAAGAGGGCCATAAAAAGTATAGAAAGATTGAAATTGCTTATTTAATTTTTGGTCTTCTAACAGTTTCTTAAAATGCATCATTAAGATGTGTGTCATGATATATTATTTTAATTTGTTTTAGGTTTTTAGCAGATGTGACAATCATGTAGTGTAAAAAAATAAGGAAAATACTAAAGTTAATAAAGTATGACCAATATGTACTTGAGAAGAAACCCACAGAGAGTAAAAGATTTAAGCTTTTATTGGCAGTTCATGATGACAATTAGTCATATCTAAGTAGCATATCTGCTACTGATTATCTCTTAGCTTATGTTGGTTTTTAGTGGGTTTTATAGTTGTTTCAGGCATAGCAAAATCACTATACAGTATTTTAAGACTGCTGACTTTTAGCTATGGAGGGGGATGAGGCCAGGGAAATATTGCTTTTTTGTGTATTTTCACAAATTAAGAGCTATCTTATTGCTGGTAAAAAGGAATTGAAAGTTTATCTTCCACTTTGATCTCATTTTCCTTTTGGGGACTGGTATTCATGAGCAGCAGAATAAAATCAACTATTTTTGGTCATATGAATAATTTAAAAAAGCATCAGAGTTGCTCTCTAGAGTTTAAAATCTACTGGAATTTTTTTCTTTGTTAGAGAAATGAATGCAAAATTTATTAAGTCCCTAAGGTACAGTATTTGACTCCTATTTAAAATTTGATTTGTGTTAAGTAGCTATCATGCAGTGGCATAAAGAATCTGTTCCCTGATAATTCTGCTTTTCTTAAGATTAAAAAAAAATAACAGAAAGGGTGGTGGTAGAAGGGGGAGGGTCTGGGAATTTGTTGTCAGAGAATGGGAAAGTGGTTTCTACCAAGAGGAGTAATTGGTAGAATCAGATGTACCAATGGATGGCAAAGAACAGGAGAACTTTCTTGAGTTACAGTTCCTTGAGATTCTAGATACTAAAAAAAATAGGTAATTAAAATCATTATCATGTATTAGCTCTGTTCTGCTGGGGATTGAGTTGGAATAAATAACACTTCTGTAAATTGCAAGCTCTTACAAGCTTCCTGCAATAATCATGTTACCATAGGTCTGTTCATTTTGTAATCTGAACTGATAAAGAGTATTGAAGAGCTGTGGAATGTGCAGTGCTGTGAAGTCCTATCTCCTCCATGCCTTCTAGAAGCCAGCACCTTCAAAACATCCTCCTGGGACCTTTGTTCACGTTCTCTTTCCCTTCCAAATTTTACCTGTTATCTAGGGTTTGGTTGTTATCTTTCATTTTAGAGTTGAGTTTTCTCTTCTGGTGATTCCATAGCCCCATGGTTTCTGCTGTTCCTCTCTTTCCACTTGCCAAGGCTTCCCATTCTGCATGACCAGTCTCATTTTATTTTCTAATCTTCAGATTTTTCTTTTTTATTATTCTTCTTGATAAAAACTGGATGGCTGTCATTTCATTATTTTGAATCAGTAGCTTTGCAAATTTATTCTTTTTCCTCTAATTTCCTCAATTATATTAATGAACTTTATTTTTTTTAGTCTTTCAGGCTTAAAGTCAAAAAGTCATCTTTTTTCTTCTGTATTTTTTATTGTTGCATTATTGCTACATATGGTGGTGGGGTTTGTTGTTACTCAAAAGGTCACCTTGGATTTTTCACTCTCTCCTCAAGAATATTTTGTTGCCATCTTATTGTATTGTCCTTTCTGATTTTTCTTGCTTCTTTCCATTCTTCCAGCAATCATGTACAAATCAGAGATTCCTGATCTCTAGGGTTTTTTCACTCCACTCATTGTGCAAACTGCTATTAAAGAGTCTACTTGCATCCTTGATCATCATAGTCTCTGCCTGATGACAGAACAAAAATCCTGAAATAATTACTGGCTGTTTATTAATGTCAGTCATAATCTGAGTGCTTTATTCTCTTTTGGCCATCCTAATTTATGTTAGTATTTGCTGTGATCCCCACTTTATAGGTGAAGGGTTGGAGACTTCATGAGCTTGACAGATTTGCTAATGGTAGAAGAATTCAGAATTGAATTTTAAGCCTGTCTTTCTTGAAAGTCTGTGTTCTTGATCACTTTGTGTTTGTTTTTATACATTAATTGTCCCCAGTCCACTTTTGAAACTTAGTTCTTCTTATGATCAAACTTAGGTTTTGACATATGTCCTCAAAAGAAAGTAAGTTTTAAGTTTTACTTTACATTTTTTGTTTTTTGTCCATTTTTATTTCTTAGAATTTTTTCTTATCTCTCTCTTCCATGTGAAAAGTTAGCTCATACATAATCATGCTCCACTCCTGCCTTTCCTATCTGTGTAGTAGTAAAGTTTGTTTTTGTTCCTATAGTTACTTGATCTTTGATACTTTCTATTCTTAATTTCATTTTGAGTGTTCTAACAGTTATAATTGGAGTATAACATTCTGGAAAGCAGAAAATGTTTTATTGTTTCTCTGTGTCTCAGTAGATGCTCAGGAAATAAGGGTAAATGGCTATGGAAATGATCACTGGTAAATTAAACCTTTCTTTGGCATTTAAGTAATGTTTGAGTTTAGCTGCTGGATGTCTCCCTGTTTCTTTTACTTACTTGACACCCATTCCCCACCACAAGTTTATTGGAGTTTTGTGTCTGTAGCAACCAGGTTTTCTTTTTGTGGACTGCTGTATAAGTTCTTTATTTTTCATATTGCTGAGTGAAAATTAGTATCAATTGTTTATTCAAAAAGTCAGTTTTTGCATATGATTTCTTGGTATTGTATATAAAAATGCTTAAAATTAACAGTTTGCATTTGATTTATTTTCCATGTTCTTGAGTTGGACAAGCTTCCTAATGAACTACAATATTCTAATAAGTTGACTTCACAGTTTCTTTTGTGTTTATATAGATATGAAAGATGGAATAAAACTATTTCCTGTGATTTTTTATTCCTTTTGGTGGTAACAGGAAGGTCCAACAAATATTATACATCACTTTTAGATACCTGAAAAATTCATATGCGATTTTAGATTTATTTTGATCGTCTATCATGGTTATTATTCAGAAGTTAGATTTTTTCTCTTATTTGCCTTTGCAGCCAATATTCTGTTAATTTAGATTCTTAATTCTTGCTTTGGTAATAAAAATATATTGCTGTTAAGAATCATGTACTTAGTATAGGTTGTGATAGTGATGGGGGAGATGTTTGCTTTTTGGAATGCTAAAATGCATGACTGTAGAGTGAGGTTGTGAGGCTAATCAGTTTGTCACTCTACCTTCCCTCAACTTTATAAAGGTAATCACAAACACTACTTTTAGGTTTTAAGCACATTTAAATTATTCATTGATTTAAAAAACAGATGAGATAGTTACATGCTTCAAATTGTAAGTGGTATAGAAATATGTAGTTTGAAGATGTCTCTTCCTTAATCTTCTAATTTTTCTACTGGGAAGTAGTCACTCATCTCTGAAATAATCTAATACAAGCTGTTACTTTGTATATATACAAGTAAATGTGAATTAATTTTCTTTTCATGTAAGTAGAGATGAGGCACACTGCAGATTTTTACTTGCATTTTAACCTGAATGTATATCTCTTAAATTCCATATCAATACATAAAGAACCACTCCATTCTTTTAAAAATACTTGCAGTCTCAAAGTATGCTGTATATAACTACAGTTTTAGATTGTGTATTTTATTTAACAATATTTTCTATTAATGGGCATTTTGGTTTTTTCTGTTTTTTTACTATTATAGCTATTGAGGCAATGCACTGAAGGAAAAGAAGAAAAAAATTAAAGGTAGGTGGTCCTTCCCTGTAGGGAAGAATAAAGTTTGAACTGAAATTATGTAGGGGTAAAAATGTATGATTTTTTTTTTCATTTATTTTAACAGTCCAAACTTTAAGTCTATGTAGCTGTCTACTGTTAATGTTTTAAATTTATTTTAAATAGACTTTACAGTACAATCTTCTATAGTTAAAAAATAGTACAACTGTGTTGAAGTGTGACTAGACAAAAAGTTATGACATGATTTGATAGACTGAAGGGTGAAACAGCAAAACCTGTTTGTTCAGGTTTGTCTTTTGTGTCCCTGTTACAGTCCTTCCATGTTATACGGTAAGACCCCTTCTGGATTGAGTGTTTTACTGTCTTCTATCAGACAGGTGGGACTGAGAACTTCTTTATGACCAGCCTTAACCCAGAATGGCAAAGGGAGGTTAAAGTAAAATATCTAGGTTGTTATTACTGACCTAGGGAGAGGAGATTTACTTTCTATGACCCACCTTGGGGAAGAGGAATTCTAGTTTCTGTGGCCTGCCTTGGGAATAATAAAAGGAGTAGGAGAAAGAACAGAAGTCAGAAAGAGAATTTGCTTTTGAGGCTAGTTGGTGTCCTCAAGTTCAAAGTGCTCATCATGCAGAAGAACCATTCTTTGCTGTAGGTTTTTATGAGCCCCACAACATGATTCTTGGTTATCCCTTTTGTGTATGTGTGTGTGATTGTGAGAGAGAGAAAGAGAGAGGAGGGCTGAAGCAAGTGATGTCCTAGTGAGCTTCATCCCCAGCCCCCTGCTTTTAAATTATTTTTTTTTTGAGACAGGATCATGCTAATTTGCTCAGGGTGTCCCTGAACTTGTCTTCCTCCTGCTTCAGTCTCTGAGTAACAGGGATCATATGCCTGTGTTACTCCAACTGACTTTTGGTTTCCTTTCTGGCATGATGATTAGTGACCTGGATGGAGAAAATATGGGATCATGTAAAGATACTTCTTAGAATTTGTTGATTAAAAAGGTGCCACTGGTGATGGGTAGCAGCTTCCATGATCAATTGTTTATTCCTCAAGGGTCAGCCCTCCATGCATTTAGAAGTTCAGTGCTTTGAAATGATAATGACCTGGAAGGTAATGTGTGAGACTATCACCTATGTTATGGTTTCCATGGGGTTTGCTTCTCAGATGTCCATGTGTTGGAAGCTTGGTCTCCTTGGGGAGATCTGTGAGGTGATAGTACTTTGAAGGGGTGGGGTGTAATGGGAGGTTCATAGGTCATATAGGGACTTGCCCTAGAAAGATACTGAGTTAGTTTTCATGTAACCCCTTGGTAAAATCTTAAAAGTGTTAATTCTTGAAACAAAGAAAACATAAACTAGGTAATTTTAGGGTTTTCTTCTTTGCAATTATTTTTCTTGACTTCCTCTACACAAATACTAAAGTACTGTATTTTGTTTGTGTTTATAATCACAGGAAAATTCATGTATGAAGATGCTTTCAAAGTTGTATGATAAGGTTCAAGTGTCAGTATTATAGTGTGATGTTTTTGACTAGCTCTCATTTTGTTGCTGCTTCCACCATAATATAACAATAAGAATTCAGAAACAAAAATAGCTCATGTAACCTAATGCCAGCTGGGTTTTATAGGTCAAGAAAATGATTTAGACAAGATAAAGTGTACATTCCTCAGTTATTTTCAGGTTGATACTCTGAACACATTTTTAAAATCTCCTGGGCATTTTAACAGTATTTTTAATTTCTTTATATTTACAGTACTTAGAAAAAATGTTCAAGATATTTGGTATTCTCTGAAATTTACTGTGGTTTATCACTGTATGAATAATTCAGAAGAGAATCTGTTGAGTCTCTTTCCTTCTGCTCTGTGTTTCTGTACCTATCTATGTATTTTCATGTTAATAATCTCACTGGTTAGCCTGAGGACACTGAAATATCAACTCTTCCAAATTTTTGGGGGACTCAGATATTTCTACCAAGTTCTTCTTTGCTTCCCAATTTACAGTGCTATTGAAATGATTGAAAATTACAAATTTCACTACTTTGTAATTTGGTAATATCTTTGTATAAGAAGTTTATCCTGTCTGGCTATTGTATTCCTTATTGACATCTTTTGATTTGAACACTTGAAGCATTTTGATTACCAGTTTTCACCTTCCATTCCTTCTTACTTTTTAGTATGGTATCACTAACTAAATTGTAAACCCTTTAATACTGTTTTTTCTCTGCATCAATGAAATATGTTCTTTTTTATATTTAATTTAATTAATTGATTTTGCTCTACTGGGAAATGAACCTAGGGGTGCTGTACCACTGGGTATATCCTTAGCCTTTTTAACTTATTTTTTTAAATTAAAGACATTGTCTTACATAAGGCAGGTTCTTCCAAAATATCGATTAGTCTGTGAACTTGTGATTGCCCTGCCTCAACCTTCCAAGTCACAGGATTACAGGCATGTGCCATACTGCCCCCCAAATTATTCATAATTTTAAATGACTTGGAAACTAAATTGCTCATTAGCAGGGGCCTTGAATAATCTCAGTTTTAAGGCATTCTGCTAAGTGAAAGAAAGAAGCAAGTGAAGAGTATTTACAGCTTTACCTTAAAATAAATTTATGTGCTGGGAATTGTACCCAGGAGTGCTCTACCAGTGAGCTAAACCCTCTTTTTAAAATTTGGTGTCAGGTTCTTGTTAAATTGCCCAGACTGGTCTCCAACTTGAGACCCTCCTTCCTCAGTCTCCCAAGTAATTGAGATTGTGTTCATGTCATCACTCCCAGAATGTCCAAAGGATGATGTAATTATCCTGGGGAAAGGAGCTGATGATATAACTGAAAACATCTCATTAGTTCCATAGATGCTGAGAACTAAGATTAAAATTTACTAGAAAACATTAAAGAAATAGGATATACATAGACTTTCCATATATATATATATATATATATTTTTTTTTTTTTTTTGGTTATGGCATTGAGCCCAAGGCCCCTTTACCACTGAACTCCATACCTAGCCCATTTAATTTTTTAAATTTTAAGACAGGGTCTCATGAAGTTGCTGAGGATGGCCTCAAACTTGTTCCTTCTGCCTCAGGCTCCTAAGGTACTAGGGTTATCGGCTTGTGCCGTCAAATGCCTACCTGGAAAATGCCAGTGAGTGGGAAACTGAAAAATCACTTTTTGAACAGGTGATAGAAGATAAACTCAAAGTGTTTATGAGCCTTCAGGGTACTCAAATTATATTTTAAAACCCTGACTCCTCATGTGACATTTTTTCGAGATAGGGTTTCTACAGAAGTAGGAAAGTAAAATAAGGTCAGAAAGCTGGAACCCTGACCCAATGGTACTATTAAGTATCCTTTCATAAAGAGACATCAGAGAGCTCAGGCATGCTTTGAGGTGCATGTGTACAAACAAGGTCAGTTGAGGATACAGCAAGATGGTGGTCATTTTCAAGCTGTGGAGGAAGACCTCACCAGAAACTGATCCTGTTGGCTTCTTAATTTGGACTTATATCAGAACTGTAAGAAAATACATTAGTTAAGCCCCACCCCCAGACTGTGATATTTTGTTATGGCAGTCTACATAGACTAAGACAAGTTTATAAGTATTCTGGAGTTGGTTCTACAGACATTTCCTAGCAGTAAAGGAATCATTAATGGTATGTGTGTTAACAAGGTATTTCCAGGTAAAGGTTTAATGTGGATGAGAAGGCATGGAAGCATGAGGAAGTATGTGGAAAAGGGGATAAGGGAACCTCAGTGAAGAGATGTTTGGAGGTGACTTTGAAATGGGATGGAGGGTCATGTCAGACAGTACACTGCTGGAAATGTGGAAAAATGGAGCAAAGATATGCATGCAGTTGTGTGACTTTGGACATAAGCCAAAATTTTAAGCCAAGTTCTGAAATTTTTCATGAAATGGGGATGTAGTTTTTTTGTTCTCTTTTTCTTTTGCAGTGCTGGTTATTAAATGCAAAGATCTTGTGCAGGGTGGGCAAACACTCAACACTGAACTATATTCCCCAGCTGTCTTGTAGATCTTTTGTGAATAATCAATACATTTTTGTGAAATATAGAGTTGCATACCAGGCATCTAGTAAATATAGCAGTGAAATATGAATAAAATAAGGTCTGTTGGAATCAAACCAAATGTTGAAATCATCACACTCTGCCTGTGGAGATTAATGGAGATTAGTTGTACATTGTTTTTGGGTGGAGTTAGGGCACAGACTAGGAAGTTGCTTTTGTTTACTCATGTGGCTCTGGAGGATAAAGCAGGACCTTTGCTAAATGGGAGAGATCCATCTTGAGAGAGTGGAGAAGATGATAATGAGTTTGTTGTAGAGAAGGGAGCCAGAACTGAATAAGGGCACAGAGATGGCTGAACACATTGTCACACACCTGTAATCCTAGCAACTTAGTTGGCCACAGTGGGAAGATCTCAAGGTCAAAGTCAGGCTCTACAACTTAGACTCTGTCTTAAAAAGAACTGGGAATGTAGCTCAGTGGCAAAGCATATCTATGTTTAGTCCCTAATACCAAAAGAAAGAAAAACAGAAAAAAAGAAGACAATAAGGAACAGGAATCTTGAGGGGTGCCAATCTAAGCAGTAGATTTCTTTCTTATCTAACATTTCACAGAGATGAGAGATTATTGCCTTGGTCCAGGATCAGGAGTTTTGAAGGTTGTGTGAGACAGAAAGAATGAGAAGTTGAGACTAATGGAAGAGCTGGCAGCTGAAATCAGTGTTCATCGGATGTTTGGTTTGGGAAGAAAGTGATGTGAGCAAGTGTCTGCCAGTTTTGACCCACAAGTCACACACAGCCTGGTGCCTGTTTTTATACAGTCTGTTTACTAAGGATGGTAGTTGTGTTTTTCAGTGGTTGGAAAAAACATCAAAATAAAGATATTTTATGATATGGAAATTACATGGACTGCCAATTTCAGTATCCATAAATAAAATTTCATTGGACTACAGCCTTGCTCTTTCATTTACATATTTTCTGTGGCTACTTTTGCCTTAAATCTGTAGTTAGTTTCAGTAGTTGTGACAGAATATCTATTGTCTGCAAATTCTAAATTATCATCATCTGACTTTTGTAGGAAGAGTTTTCTAACTGTTATGCTAGAATATTAGCAACATTGAATTCAAAGACAAGAAAAATTTATTTGGGTTTTTCTTCTTTATTTAGCTAGGGGTAATTAATTTTGTTTACATTTTCAAATAACCAGCTTCTTATTTCATTGATTTTCATTTTGTTCTTTTGTTTCCACTTTGTTTATTTCTGCCACAATCTTTTATTATTTCTTTAATTTTACTGATTTTAATTTTTTAAATATTTTTCTAAGACCTTAATGTGTGCATCACTATGTTATTCTCTTTTTTCATTTTAAATTTTATTGAGTTCTCTGCTTTTATAAATGTAGAAACTCATACCTGTGAGCTTTCCTCTTATCACTCTTTTGTTATATTTTTAAGTTCTGATATGTGATCTTTTAATTTTCATTTGATTTTAGAATTGTTTTAAATTCCCTCTTTGATTTCTTCATTGACACCCACTGTTCTTTGAAGATATTTTTCAGTCTCTGTGTGTTTGTATAATTTATATAGTTACTCTTGCAGTTGGCTTCTAGTTTTATTCCATTATCTTATCACAGGCAAGAAATTGTTTGCATTTTTTTAATATATTACCACTTGCTGGGCAGGGTGGCATGAGCTTGTAATCCCAGTGACTCAGGAGTCTGAAGCAGGAGGATCATGAGTTCAAAACCAGCCTCAGCAATGTTGTGGCACTAGACAATTTAGTGAGATCCTATCTCTAAATAAAATACAAAGTGGGACTGGGGTTGTAACTCAGTGGTTGAGTGTCCCTGAGTTCACTCCACAGTACCTCTCCCCAAAAACATTAAGACTTGCTTTGTGGCCTGAATATAATCTGTTTTGGAGGATGTTTCTTGTGCTGATAAAAAGACTGTGTTATGTTGCTGTTGGTGGGAATACTTTGCATATGGTCAGTACAAATGTAATGCTGTTTCCTTCTTGTTTTTTTTTTTTTTTGGTTCTGGGAAGAGTGAGTATTTTAGTCACCCACTGTTGGCAGTTGCAGTGTTGTGCAGCTGTTCTATCAGCAACTTGGGAGACTGAGGGAGGGAGCAATTTTGATTTAATTTTAAATCAATTTAATCATTAAGGGATGTATCTTATGCACCTGCTATATCCTCAGGAGCTGGCACAAGTTCTAGAATAATAAATGTTTCTATAAACAATGAGGAAATAGGGGTTTCGAGATGGCAGACTAGAGGGCGGCTGCATTTCATGTTGCTCCAGGACTCAAGATTCAAAAGAGGAGATAGTGAGTGACTTGGGACCAACTCAAAGCCGCCGGGTGAGTTTCTCCCATTGGGAAAGCATCCTGGATGGGGTGGTTGCCCCAGAACACAGGGAACTTTGTGAAGTAGAGTGGCTCTGTGAGATGCCCCTCCCCCCGCTGGAGCGGTAAACACGGACAGCGGGGAACTTTGCAGAGGAGGCCGTGCAGCACACCGCTTGGTTTTGGAGCAATCTGCCAGGGCTCCAGTGGCTGCCAGAGAAAGAGTTGGGTGGCAAGCTATTTGGACTCAGCAACCGCCTGAACAATGGGGAGGGGGCTGTCCTGAGGAGGTGGAGGTGCACAGTGAGTGGCTTGGTCTCCAAGCACCCACACAGAACACCGGGTGGCTGCCTGGAGGAAGAGACAAGTGGTGGGTCACTGGGACTTGGAGCATATGTACCAGGCTCCAAGTGACTGCTCAGAGGA
The DNA here is from genome assembly GCF_902686445.1 of Sciurus carolinensis. NCBI lineage: Eukaryota > Metazoa > Chordata > Mammalia > Rodentia > Sciuridae > Sciurus > Sciurus carolinensis. The sequence continues at coordinate 162,859 of NW_025920104.1, forward strand.
CGGGTCACATAGCCAGGTGATTAGGTGCATAGCATGGTCCGGTCCAGGGACCTAGGCACTTTTTCTTGAAAGAGCTACACAGAGACAAGCTGAGGGGTGGAGTGAAGGTTCCAGGACTGCGGGCAGCTTCTCTAAGGAGGGACAACCTAAGGAGACTCATTTGTGAAGGGTGAGGCTCCCAGGCACAGGAGGTAGGTCCGGGCCCCTTGAAACTTTGCCTGGGAAGGCTGCCTTGCCCAGGCGGCAAGACACCCATCCCCCTGCTGGATCAGTGAAGTCAGAAAGTGGGGAACTATGCAGAGGAGGCCACGCAGCACACTGCTTGGTTTTGGAGCAATCTGCCAGGGGCTCCGGCGGCTGCCAGAGAAAGAGTTGGGTGGCGAGCTATTTGGACTCAGCAACCGCCTGAACAATGGGGAGGGGGCTGTCCTGAGGAGGTGGAGGTGGGCAGTGAGTTGCTTGGTCTCCAAGCGCCCACACAGAACACCAGGGTGGCTGCATGGAGGAAGAGATGAGCGGTGGGTCACTGGGGCTTGGAGCATATGTATGAGGCTCCAAGTGACTGCTCAGAGGAGGGGTCACATAGCCAGGTGATTAGGTGCAAAGCACAGTCCAGTCCAGGGACCTAGGTACCTTTTCTTGAAAGAGCTACACAGAGACAAGCTGAGGGGTGGAGCGAAGGTTCCAGGACTGCAGGCAGCTTCTCTGAGGAGGGGCTACCAAAGGAGACTCGTCTGTGAAGGGCAGGGCTCCCAGGCCCAGGAGGTAGGTCCAGGCCCCTGGGAACATTGCCTGGGAAGGCTGCCCTGCCCAGGTGGTAGTTGTGGACTGAGGGGAACCTCTAGGATGGGAACTGACCAGCGAGACCTTCCCACCGGGTGAGTCATCCCCGCCAGATGAGGTTTTCCCACAAGGACAGTAAAACCAGAGACACAGGCCCAAACAGGCCTTGCCTCAGCCCGCAGCCTAGTTCCCCTTTAGATGACCATTGGTCAACAAGTAGAGGCACCTCTGCCCACTAGCAGGGAATATACCCCACCGGAAGACCACCACCCCTAGAGAGGCAGCTTCCTTGGGAAGCACCACAGTATCAACTTCCTCTAAGACTTCAGGCTACTGAAGGATAAGAGGGGATACACTAGCAATCTTCAGGGACATTATAAGTCAATAGAGGAAATCTGCAACATCTCAGCAGTCCACTGATACCTGAATGACATGAGAAAACAAGGGAAGAAAATGCCTCAAACAAATCTGGATGTTACATAAATAAAATCCAATGACAGCATGGAAGAAGAAATGTCAGAAAGGGAGTTCAGAATGTACATAATTAACATGATAAGGGAAGCAAATGATGAAATGAAAGAGCAAATGCAGGCATTGAATGAATGCACCAATCGACAGTTAAAAGAGCAAATACAGGAAGCAAAAGACCATTTCAATAAAGAGTTAGAGATATTGAAAGAAAAACAAACAGAAATCCTTGAAATGAAGGAAACAATAAACCAAATGAAGAACTCCATAGAAAGCACAACCAATAGGATAGAACACCTGGAAGACAGAACTTCAGATATTGAAGACAAAATATTTAACCTCGAAAACAAAGTCGAACAAACAGAGAAGATGGTAAGAAATCATGAACAGAATCTCCAAGAACTATGGGATATCATGAAAAGGCCAAATTTGAGAATTATTGGGATTGAGGAAGGTTCAGAGAAACAAACCAAAGGAATGAACAACCTATTCAATGAGATAATTTCAGAAAATTTCCCAAATCTGAAGAATGAAATGGAAAATCAAGTTCAAGAGGCTTATAGGAATCCAAATACACAAAATTACAACAGACCCACACCAAGGCACATTATAATGAAAATACATAACATACAAACTAAAGACAGAATCTTAAAGGCTGTGAGAGAAAAGAACCAAATTACATTCAGGGGGAAACCAATACGGATATCAGCAGATTTTTCAAACCAGACCTCAAAAGCTAGAAAGGCCTGGAATAACATTTTTCAAGCCCTAAAAGAAAATGGATGCCAACCAAGAATCCTATACCCAGCAAAACTTACCTTCAGATTTGACGATGAAATAAAATCCTTCCATGATAAACAAAAGCTAAAAGAATATACAAAAAGAAAGCCAGCATTACAGAACATTCTCAGCAAAATATTCCATGAAGAAGAGATGAAAAACAAAGAAGCAAATCAGAAAGTGGAGGAGCTATCCTAAAGGAACTCTCAAATAAAGAGGAACCAAGTCGTGTCAAAAATAAACAAATAAATGAATAAAATGAGTCAAATGACCAGGAATACAAATCATATCTCAATAATAACCCTGAATGTTAATGGCCTGAATTCATCAATCAAAAGACATAGACTGGCAGACTGGATAAAAAAGAAAGATCCAACAATATGTTGCCTGCAAGAGACTCATCTCTTAGAAAGAGATACCCAAAGACTAAAGGTGAAAGGATGGGAAAAAACTTACCATGCACATGGACCCAGCAAGAAAGCCGGGGTATCCATCCTCATTTCAGATAATGTGGACTTCAAGCCAAAGTTAGTCAGAATGGATAAAGAAGGATATTTCATACTGCTTAAGGGAACCATAAATCAGCAAGGCATAACAATCATAAATATCTATGCCCCAAACAGTGGCTCACACATGTATGTCAAACAAATCCTTCTCAATCTCAGAAACCAAATAGACCACAATACAATAATAGTAGGTGATTTTAACATGCCTCTCTCATCATTGAACAGATCTTCCAAACAAAAATTGAACAAAGAAACCATAGATCTCAATAACACAATCAATAATTTAGACTTATCAAACATTTATAGTATATACCATCCAATGAAGAGTGAATACACTTTCTTCTCAGCAGCACATGGATCCTTCTCTAAAATAGACCATATATTATGCCACAAAGCTAATGTTAGCAAATACAAGAAGATAGAGACACTTCCTTGTATTTTATCAGATCATAATGGATTAAAATTAGAAATAAATGAAAGAGTAAAAAGCAGAAATTACTCCAACACATGGAGATTAAACAATATGCTATTATATGATGAATGGATAACAGAAGATATTAGGAAGGAAATTAAAAAAAAATTCTTAGAGGTAAATGAGAACAAAGAAACATCATATCAAAATTTCTGGGACACTATGAAATCAGTACTTAGAGGAAAATTTATTTCATGGAGCGCATTCAATAAAAGAAGCAAAACTCAACAAATAAATGACCTAACCCTGCAGCTCAAAGCCCTAGAAAAAGAAGAACAGACCAACAACAAAAGTAGTAGAAGACAGGAAATAGTTAAACACAGAGCTGAAATCAACAAAATTGAAACAAAAGAAACAATACAAAAAATTGACAAAATAAATAGTTGGTTCTTCGAAAAAATAAACAAAATTGATAAACCTTTAGCCACACTAACAAAGAGAAGATGAGAGAGAACCCAAATCAGCAAAATTTGAAATGAACAAGGAAATATCACAACAGACAAGATTGAAATACAAAACATAATTAGAAGCTATTTTGAAAATCTATACTCCAACAAAATAGAAAATTTCGAAGATATCAACAAGTTTCTAGAGACCTATGAATTGCCTAAACTAACTGAGGAAGACATACACAATTTAAATAGACCAATTTCAAGTAATGAAATAGAAGAAGTCATCAAACGCCTACCAACAAAGAAAAGTCCAGGACCTGATGGTTTCTCAGCTGAGTTGTACAAAACCTTTAAAGAAGAGCTCATTCCAATACTTTTCAAAGTATTCCATGAAATAGAAGAGGAGGGAACCCTCCCAAACTCATTCTATGAAGCCAATATCACCCTGATACCTAAACCAGACAGAGACACATCGAGGAAAGAAAATTTCAGACCAATATCCTTAATGAACATCGACGCAAAAATTCTGAACAAAAATTTAGCAAATCGCATACAAAAACATATTAAAAAGATAGTGCACCATGATCAAGTGGGTTTCATCCCAGGGATGCAAGGTTGGTTCAACATCAGGAAATCAATAAATGCAATTCACCATATCAATAGACTTAAAGTCTAGAATCACATGATTATTTCGATAGATGCAGAAAAAGCATTTGATAAAGTACAGCACCCATTCATGCTCAAAACACTAGAAAAAATAGGGATAGTGGGAACGTTCCTTAACATTGTAAACGCCATCTATGCTAAGCCCAAGGCAAATATTCTTAATGGTGAAAAACTGAAAGCATTCCCCCTAAAATCTGGAACAAGGCAGGGATGCCCTCTCTCACCACTCCTATTCAATATTGTCCTTGAAACTCTCGCCAGAGCAATTAGACAGACCAAAGAAATTAAAGGGATACGAATAGGAAAAGAAGAACTCAAACTATCCCTATTTGCTGATGATATGATTATATACTTAGAGGAACAAGGAAATTCCACCAGAAAACTCTTAGAACTCATAAGTGAATTTAATAAAGTAGCGGGATATAAGATCAATGCTCATAAGTCTAATGCATTTTTATACATGTGATGAATCTTCAGAAAGAGAAGCTAGAAAAACTACCCCATTCACAATAGCCTTGAAAAAAATAAAATACTTGGGAATCAATCTCACAAAAGAGGTGAAAGACCTCTACAATGAGAACTACAGAACACTAAAGAAAGAAATTAAAGAACACCTTAGAAGATGGAAAGATCTCCCATGTTCCTGGATAGGCAGAATTATTATTGTCAAAATGGCCATACTACCAAAAGTGCTATACAGATTCAATGCAATTCCAATTAAAACCCCAACAATGTACCTTACAGAAATAGAACAAGCAATCATTAAATTCTTCTGGAAGAATAAGAAATCCAGAATTGCTAAAGCAATCCTTTGCAGGAAAAATGAAGCAGGAGGTAATGCAATACCAGAACTTCAACTGTACTACAAAGCAATAGTAACAAAAACAGCATGGTATTGGTACCAAAATAGACAGGTAGATCAATGGTACAGAATAGAGGACATGGACACAAATCCAAATAAATATAGTTTTCTCATACTAGACAAAGGGGCCAAAAATATGCAATGGAGAAAAGATAGCCTCTTCAACAAATGGTGCTGGGAAAATTGGAAATCCATATGCAACAGAATAAAACTAAACCCATATCTCTCACCGTGCATGAAACTAAACTCAAAATGGATTATGGACCTCGGAATCAGACCAGAGACCCTGCATCTTATAGAAGAAAAAGTAGGTCCAGATCTTCAACATGTCGGCTTAGGATCAGACTTCCTCAACAGGACTCCCATAGCACAAGAAATAAAAGCAAGAATCAACAACTGGGATAGATACAAATTAAAAAGCTTTCTCTCAGCAAGGAAACTATCAGCAATGCAAAGAAAGAGCCTACAGAGTGGGAGAAAATCTTTGCCAATCATACTTCAGATAGAGCACTAATCTCCAGAATCTATAAAGAACTCAAAAAACTCAACACCAAGAGTACAAATAACCCAATCGACAAATGGTCTAAGGAAATAGACACTTCACAGAAAAAGACCTACAAACCATCAACAAACATATGGAAAAATGTTCAACATCTCTAGTAATAAGAGAAATGCAAATCAAAACCACCCTAAGATTCCATCTCACCCAAATCAGAATGGTGATTATCAAGAATACAAGCAACAACAGGTGTTGGCGAGGATGTGGGGAAAAAGGTACACTCATACATTGCTGGTGGGGTTGCAAATTAGTGCAGCCACTCTGGAAGTCAGTATGGAGATTCCTTAGAAAACTTGGAATGGAACTACCATTTGACCCAGCTATTCCACTCCTTGGCCTATACCCAAAGGACTTAAAATCAGCATACTACAGAGATACAGCCACATCAATGTTCATTGCTGCTCAATTCACCATATCCAGATTGTGGAACCAAACTAGATGCCCTTCAGATGATGAATGGATAAAGAAACTGTGGCATATATGTATAATGGAATATTACTGAGCCATAAAGAATGATAAAATTATGGCATTTGCAGGCAAATGGATGAAATTGGAGAATATCATGCTAAGTGAGATAAGCCAATCTCAAAAAACCAAAGGAAGAATGATCTTGCTGATAAGTGGATGATGATACATAATGGGGCATGGGAGGGGTTAGTTTTTAGGGTTAGAGTGAGGGTTAGGGAGTGCGGCAAGAATGGGGGAAGGAAGGACTGAATAGAGGGAAAAGAGGGATGGGAGGGGTGGGGGGAAGGGGAAAAATAACAGAATGAATCAACCAACATCATCCTATGTAAATTTATGATTACACAAATGGTATGCCTTTACTCTATGTACAAAAAGAGAAACAATATGTATCCCATTTGTTTACAATAAAAATAAATAAATAAATAAATAAAATACCATATTTGCTAGAAAAAAAAGAATGAGGAAATAGAAAAATTTAGCTGTGGTCACAAATTCAAAAGTTTTGCAACTAAGATGGAGGTAAGCACTACATAAAAAGCATAAAAGGCTTATTCTTCATGCTTTTATTTTTTAAATAAAGCATAATGGCAACTATTATTTATATTAAATCTATTGTATGCATGTCAAAGTATTTTATCTGACAGTAGGGAATAAAGCATTCCACAGAAGTCAATCTTAGAGATAAATATATTTTAATTAATTCAATATTTTTAGCTGTTGGATAATATTGTAGAATGCAGTTAATATTTTTCTTTTGTTACTAAAAAGTTTTCCTTCTGACTTTATGCCAACTATCATCCCTACAAACATCCAGTGAATATTATAAAATATCAAGTTACTGAAGAATTAGGGAGACAAGTAGGTAAGCTGAGAGGAAGAAAAAGGGAGAGAAGAAAAATACTACAAAGTATGCTTTTGATTCTTTTGGTGTTGTAAGCCATTCAAATGAGCATGTATAAAAGTACACAGAGAAGAGAACTGTCATTCAATTTTCTGCCTGGAGTAATTTGGAAGGAAAAAAATACATTTCACCATGAAGGGAAACACAGGAAGAAAAATATGTTAATTTTTTCTTGTGTCACAACAGGAAAATAAGTTGAGATAAGCTCAATAGAAATCTTGTAATCACTGAAGAAGAAATATGATGTAGGTGTCCTGCCCACTTAAGTATTCAGATTGTGAGTGCAGCTCACAAGGTTTATATTCAAAACCGATAAAAAATACCCATAACTCAATAATTCTTTAAGTAAAACCCAATTAAAATGACCTAGGCACAGTGGAACATACCTGTAATCTCAGAAACACTTGAGGATGAGGCAAGATGACCTTTCTCAGCAGGAGCTAGCTGGCAGGTGCTGGAGAACTGAGGAACAGGATAAACATGCACTCCAAGGCTGGTTAGACATGCCATGAACACTGAACTTCAGCTGAAACTTGCCAGAGCAAGAAATATACTGGATTGAGGTCAGCAACTTTCATTTTTAAAAGTAGCAGCTCTTTCTACTCATGCCTACTACTTTCCTTTTGATTTGGAGGCTATCATAAACCCTAGATATTGTGGTGATGAAAGTGATAGATATGTAGAAGTTTCAAACTGCTAAAATTTATATCTCAGAATGAGGAAGACCATCAAATTTTAATGAGTTTGTAACTTTCTCTTTATTGTTAGAAATTAATAATTTGCTATCTTCTTGAACAATGATTAAATATCAAGAACTAACTCAGGTAGAAACTGTGGCAAATGCTTGTAATCCCAACCTGTTGGGAAGGTGAGGCAGGAGAATAACAAATTCAAGACCGGCCTTAGCATCTAAGTAATTTAGCAATCTCCTGTCCTGAAATGAAATATAATAGAGGTGGGGCTGTGGCTCAGGGGTTAAGTACACCAGTACTAAATAAATAAATAAATAAACAAATAAACAGATAAATAAACAAGTTGTGAAATGAAAGTACACCCTCACCTTTTTTAATGACATAGATAAATAAAATAAATCACAGGTTCCATGACTAAAAGAGTAAGGAACTAGATACTATATAGGAAAATGGGATTTGGGGCTCAAAAATGTCTTCAAGGTGACAAAATGTGACCCCACAATCTATCATCCATACTGGGACAGTCTCCCTACTAGAGTATACATCATTCTGTGTAAAAAACCTTCTGTGTAGTCCCAACACTCTAGAATAAATTTTACACCATTCTTCTTTTGATAACTAGAGCACATAACCTCAGTTGTCACACTGCCATGCTAAAAAAGGGATGCTTACATCTCCCTAATTTCTCCCCACCATGACAAGAGTCTTATGTGTCTTAATGTTTCTAACTGAATGTCTGCCCCACAGAAGAGTCAGTGAAAGTAATGGCTGCTCTCAATGACTATCTAAACTTCATGTTCTTTCTCCGTCTAAAACAATGTCCTACACAGTACATTCCTCCATCCGTGCCTCACAAAAGAGTCAGTGGAAGAGATAACTTCCTAAACTCATGTAAATTCTTATCTAAAATGATGCCTTCCTCCACCTATGCTCTTCCCACCTACATTCCAGAGACTTATCTGTCACTTCATAGGAGTTCTACACCCCATTTTTCTCATCTTTATAACAGCATGTACTTATGAGGATTATTAGAAATACTCAGTGAGGTACTACACAGAGTGCCTTAAACAATGTCCAGCATTCTTCATAAACACCTAGTGTCCTCCTTGAGGGCAGAGCTCTCTGTCACCTTTGATCATGGCTGTACAATCACACTAGAAACAATTTCACTCAAGATTACCTACTAGTGAGGTGGAGTGGCACATGCCTGTAAATGAAACTGGATCTCAAGTTGGAGACCAGACTCAGCAACTTAGCACGACCCTAAGAAGCTTTGTGAGAACCTATCTCAAAAAAAAAAAAAGGGTTGGAGGAGTAGCTCAGTGATAAAGCACTTCTGGATTAAATCCCCAGTGTACACACACACACACAAAGAATAGAACAAAACATCTATTATAGACAATAGTGTCAATCAGAGATATTGGTGAGGGGCAATTTCATATCCATTTTATGAGATGCATCAAATGTGATGTAACCTGTTTCCAGAAAGACCTGTTTTATTTATATCTTCAGCAACAGAATTGAAATCAAGTACCTGGAGACTGGAAAGACCATTACACAATAAAGAAGGAGTGCAAGGATGTAAAACCTAATATGCCATACTCTTTCTCTAAAGTCTAGTAGTAAAGACAGATATGCAAATCTGAACAGAAAACTGTAAGAATATCCAAAAGGGAATCAATGAGAAAAAGTTTCCAGGAACTGAAAATATAGTCATCCCCAGCATCTGTGGGTTCATTTTCCCTGATTTCATTTACCCAGTAAGCAATGATGTAAAAACACTGAATGGAAAAGTAAACAAATGAACACTTTCTATATCTTCACAACATGCTTTTTCATCATGGATGATGAAATCTCATGCCATCAGACTCCATCCCACCCAGGAAGTAAATCATCCCCTTCCCTAGCACATTTACACTGTACATGCCATGGGCTCATCAGTCACTTGGTGGCATCTTGATTAACATAAGACTGTGTCACAATGCCTGTGCCATTCCTCTCAAGGCATCTCATCCCTCAGATACATCATCTCACATCAAGATGAGTAGAGTATATTCTAACAAAAAGTCCATATTTATATAATTTTATAGTATAACTGTTATAATGTATTATTATTTATTGCTGCTAACCTCTTATTCCTAACTTATAAACTTTATCATATATATACATATGTAGAAGAAAACAGAAACAGGTAAATAATTCTTCTCTGAAATACCTGGAACCATGTGTTTCAGATTTTGGAATACATTGCATATACATAATGAAATCCCTCAGCAATGAGACCCAAGTTTGAAAAAATGATAATTACATCAATGATCTGAACACATAAACATTCATTACTGCTTCATATATTTATGTTTCATACACTCTAAATATGTAATTGTATATAATATTTTAGTGCACCTGTCTTTTAACTGTTCCCCTCAAGTGAAGTGAGGAATTTTCCACTAGGCATTATATTGACACTCAGAAAAACTTCAGATTTTGGAGAATCTTGAATTTTAGATTTTCAGTGCACACATTCTTAATTATAGTTTGCAGCACTATCCAAGGTTTTAGGTATTCCCCTGAGAGTCTGGGAACCCATCTCTGGAGGGTACAACCTAAAATGTATATTTCTTTATGTAAATTAGTTCATAAATGTAGTATGGATAAAATCTGTAAATATATTAAGAAAGGGTGGCTCACACTGCATGTTTATACTTTGAAGTGATCAGGAAGTAGTAAGATTCTTCATACTGAAGAGATAACCTTCGCAATTTATGTAGACTTTAAGCAAGAAGCTGTATTCATACGTAGCATTTTTCTAGAAGGCAATTATATGCTGGTTTAGTGGTTTCAAGTGATCTGGGGAAGCTGTGATTATAAATGAGAAAGTGCTAATACATTTTTCCCTGGTAGATTAATGAAAAAGATATATCCAGGTTTGGACTTTTAAATTCTGATAAAAAGTATATTTGCATGAAGCAAATTAGCCACCAGGGTCTAAACTTGAGGGAGAAAGATGAATGGTAGGGTCTTTTGATGTGAATACTGACTGTGATGTTAAATGCAAAGGTTAAAAATCATTTTATTAATGCTCCCTTTTTTCTTTCTGTATGCAGAACTTGAAATCATGTGAGATTTAAAATTATACTACACCATAGAAATAGTGAATTTATGAAGGTGCTTTGGTCAGTTGAACAGAGAGTAGGCTTCCTATTTGTGAGGTTGTTTTGCTGTTTCTATAAAATAAACATCAGATAAAATGATGGGTTTTAATAGATACTCTTTAACAGAGAAAAAAGATGACTTTATAAGACAATGAGATCATACCTCCTTGTAAGAGACTGAAACATCCTGGAAGAAAAAATAACACTAATTTTACATAAGGAGAGAGGACATTTTTCAGTGCTGCACAAGTGACTCTGAATTAAGATATTGCCTATTTTTGTTTCTTATTCAAATTCCATTTCTTATTGAAACTACATGAACATCACAGCTGTTCTCCTTCATGGTCAGTGTTGTGGATTTATCTTTATAACTTTTGTACCTAATTCATGCCATCTTTTAGACATTTTTATTTTTTTAGTTTTAATGTGTAGTTCAAATTTTTTCCTAATAGACGTATATTGTATTTTTTGGAAGTGTATATTGTATTTTATTGGTTTGGTGGTTTTTCCTTAATTTTAAATTTTATGTATAACAATGTATAAAAATAGACTCTATGAGATTGAGAAAGAAGTTTCAAAATGTGTATATGTTATATAAACTAGTCAGTATTTAGCATCTTTCACCTTGTATCTTTATTGTTATGGTGAGAACATAAACAATCCTTTAATCTAGTTACATTGGAACACAGCAATTGTTAACAAGTACAGTTATCCTACTATATTCTAGGACCACAGAAATTCTTTTTTCCTGTGTATTTTAACCCCTCTGAATTTTATTTCTCCACTCCCCATACTTGGGTAACCATTATTTTACTCTTTTGTTTTAGTGATATGAACTTTTTTTTAAAATTTTACACTTAAGAATATGCAGTGCTTGTTAATTTCTATCTAGTTATTTAACTTTATTTAATGTTTTACAAAATTATGCTTCTGCAATTGACAGAATTTAAATTTATTTGTAGTAAAATTGAGTACCTTTTCATTGGCTTGTTTGCTATTTTTCTAATTTTTGAGAAATGTGTATTTAAATTCTTTGCTTGCTTTTTAAAAATTTTGCTATTTTTTTACTCATGAATAAAAAAATCTTCAACTATATTTTGATATTAGGCATTTCTAAGATATATGATTACTATATATTTTATTCCACTCCCTTTATTAACTATAACATTTAAATCAAATAAACCTTTGACATTTGATAAAATTCAACTTCTCTTGCATGCATAAATATAATTTCTAAGAAACTTGACTCACAAAATTTACAGTTCTGTTTTCTGCTTAAGATTTCATAATTTGAGTTTTGATAGTCCCATCTGATGTTCATTTTTAGTTCACTCTTGTATTTGGTAGTGTTTTTTTCTTCCCTTGTTTGCAGTGCTGGGGATTGAACCCAGGGCCTTGTGCTTGCAAGGCAAGCACTCTACCCACTGAGCAGTATTCCCAGCCCCTGTTTTTGGCATGTGGTTGTTGTCCATATACATATATATATATATATATATATATATATATATATATATATATGGATATAATCTTTGGTTCAAACCATTGAAATACACTTAATTTCTCTTGCATTTCTTTGATAACCTTGTTGAAAAAAATTCAGCCAGGGCCATTCTACCACTGAGATACACCCACACCCTTGATTGTTTCTTTAATTTTCATACAAGTGTTTCTAAGTAGCTGAAATTGGCCTCAAACTAAAAGTCCTCCTGCATCAGTCTTCCAAGATATTGACATTATAGGAATGAACAATTGTGCTTTGCTTTTCTGTTAATTTATGTCTATTGTTAGATAAATACCACCCAGTCCTGATTACTGAATCTTTAAAAAAATATTTTCATTTTAACCAGCATGGTGATGAATTTATGTAATTCCAGTGGGTTGGGATGCTGCTGTAGTGGTATTACAAATTCGAATCTACATCAAGCAGTTTAGTGAGATACTATTTCAAAATTAAAAACACTAAAATGACTAAGTATGTAAATCAGTGGAAAAGCAAGCTGTGCTAAAATCCTAGTACTAAATCATATTAAGTTTTCATTGAAGTCATAATTTTACACATGAACAGGGCTCAGCATAATATTTTAACTCATGTATCACACTAATCAAATTCAGCTTCCCTTTTTCCTCCCACCCCACTTGCAACACCATTATTCATTCAGGTTGATTATTTGTGAATGTCATGCATTAGAGAGAACATGTCCTATTGGTATCTGGCTTATTCATTGTAATATGATGTTTTTAATTTCACCCAACTTACAAAAAATGACATATTTTAGTTCTTTTATGGCTATATCATACTCCATTTTGTGTATGAATATATTTGCATGCCAAATTTTCTTTCACTCATCTATTCCTAGCATGATCCCATATCTTAGCTATTGTGAATAGTGCATCAGTGAGCATGGGCATGTAGACATATATTTTTCATGCAAATTTAACTCCCTTTGGGCATGTACCCAGAAGTAGGATAACTGAATCACAAGATATTTCTGTTTTCAGTTTTTGACGTACTAGTGATTGAACCCAAGGTCAGGCATACACTAGGGAAGCACACTACACTCAGTTACATGCCCCAGTCCTTTTTAAAATTATTTCTGAGACAGGGTCTCACTACTTTTTCTAAAATGTCATCAAAGTTTTGATCCTCCCGAATTATCCTCTTACATTACTATGTTCACAGTTTTTGCCACTATGCCTAGCCTCCCATCACTGCTCTATTTTGTTTTGGGACAACTTCTGTGTAGATGGTCCAGGCTGAACTCAACCTTGCAATCCTCCTACCACAGACTCATAAGTCATTTGCACCATGTTCAGCTATTTGTAGTTTTCTTTTCTTTCTTTCTTTATTGTTTTAAATTGGAGATTGAACCCAAGGGCACTTGACCTTAAAAACTGAACCACATCCCCAGCCATTTAAAAATATTTTATTTAGAAATAGGGTCTCACTGAGTTTCTTATAGGCTTGCTAAGTTACTGAGGATTTATTAGAACTTGCTGTCTTCCTGCCTCAGCCTTCCAAGTCACTGGGTTACAGTGTGTGCCATCATAATAGTTTACTTTTAGTTTTTTGAGGATTCTATAAAATTTTCCATAGTGGTTGCACTAATTTGCATGCCCAGCAAGTGTGTTTCCTTTTCACCACGTCTTCATCAATATTTTTCATTACTGCTTCTTTGAAAATGATCATTCTAATTGAGATGAGATATCTAATCATTTTTATGTTTTATTGAAAGCTAATATATTGAGCACTTGTTCATAAATTTATTGGCCATTTACATTTCTTATTCTGAGAAATTTCTATTCAAATATTTTGTCCTTTTTGAATTGGATTCTTTGATTTCTTAATTCCATTCTTCAGTTCTTTTCTTGTTCTGGGTAATAACCTAGCATCACAAGAATAACTGGCAAAGCTCTTCTCCCATTTCAACAATTATCTCTTGACTCATACTTGTTTGTTTCACTGTACATCAGCAGTTTTGTTTGATGTGATCCCATTTATTATTTTGTTTTCTTTTGTGTTTTAGAGGTCATTTTCAAAATATATTTGCCCAGAATAAAGTAGGAAACTTTTTTTCCCTATGCTTTATTTTATTTTCAGAGATTCAGGTCACATGTTGAGGTCTTTCATTGGTTTTGAGTTGATTTTATATAGGGTGAAAGATAGAGATCTACTTTTACAGATTACTGAAAGAATAAACAAAGATTAGAAATTGGGAAAGATGTGTCTTCAAATTTTCTACTTTTATTAAAGATTGTGGTGGTTAAACACAGTTCCCTGAACTTCCATATTAATTCTAGTATTACCATTAAATTTTGTGAAAAGGTCAGGATGGGAGTTTGATACAGTTGCATTCATGTGTATAGCAAATTGGTATTCATCATTTAGCACTATATATTCTAATCCACATAAAATTCCTTTTCATTTAATTCTTTTAAATTTTGAGTAAAATTTTCAGCATACTAACATGGAATTGTTTTGTAAATATATTTAATATTTAAAATTGTACACACTTAATTCTTTGATGGTTCCATACATGGATTTTTTCCATAATTTCACATTTTAATGTTCATTGCTAATGTACAGAATATAACTGACTCACTGAATGAATGAATGAACTTATTTATTGATGCCTTGTATTGAAATCAGGTCCTTATCCCTGAGCTATATTCCAAGTCCTTTTCTTTTCCTGTTTTAAATTTGGTGACAGGGTCTCATTAAGTTACTTAGAGGCTCTCTACATTGCTGATCCTGGCATTGAACCTGTCCCAGTGTCCTGAGTTGTGGAGGCCCCAGCTGTGTGCTACCACACACAGTTCAAATTTATTTTTCATGTATTGGTTTTATGCCCTGCAACTCTTCTTCATTTTTTATTCTAATTTTTCATATATATATATATATATATATATATATATATATATAAGTATTTTCTACAAAGTCAAACTACCTGTTATTATAGATGCATTTTGATTCTCATTTAGATGTTTTATATGACGTCTTTGCTGGTTCATTCTCTGTTTATTATAGGTATATTTATATTTTCCATTACCTTTCAAATCACTTTTTGTAGTTTTGTTCTAGGGACTTTTCATGTAATTTAATGTATCTTATTTCTTTTTTTTTTTTTTTTTGCGGTGCTGGGGATTGAACCCAGGGCCTTGTGCTTGCAAAGCAAGCACTCTACTGACTGAGCTATCTCCCCAGCCCCTGTATCTTATTTCTTGACACACAATTGTTCATAAAATATTATTAATTTATTTGTTTTGATAAATTCAATATTGATAACCTGTTTTACTTCTGATTGTATTAGTTTGAAACTTTTCTCTGATTTTCATTGTTATTTTTAACATTTTTTTCGATCTCCATAATCAACTTTTGATTTCCTTCAATCTATTTTCTATTCTCTATGCTATCACTGCTCTGGTCTTTGATATATTTACTTCCTTCTGCTAATTTTGGGTTTATTTCATTGTTTTATTTTTCAATTGAATTATAAACTTAAGTTATTCATTTGGAACTTTTAATAATTTAGGACTTTAGAGCTCTGACTTTCCTGCTGATTATTGCTTTTGCTACATCCCATAAATTTGCATATATTTTGTTTTCTTTTAAACTCCATTTATAGTATTTTAAATTTTCATTTCTTCTTAAATACATGCTTTTTAATTTTCACATTTATGAATTTTCTAATTTTCCTTTTTTTATTACTTTCTAGTTTGCTTTTTGTAATCTCAAATGATGCATGACCCCATTTCAGTCTTGTTAAACTTATTGACACTTCCTTAATTGCCCTAATAGTACCCATCCTGGAGAGATTTTCTTGAACACTTCAAGAAAATGTGTATGCTGCATTTTGGGGCATAACATTCTGTATAGAACCCTTAGGGTAGTTGGTTTCTATTGTTTTTAAGTTTGTCTTTCTAAAAGTTGACCTTTTGACCTCAATAAATTTAACCAAGAAATTACAACCCAACCAATAATTGGGCAAAGGAACTGAACAGACAGTTCATATAAGGACAAATATAATCAGTGAAAACATACATAAAACTTTTTTCAACATCTCTAGCAATTAGAGAAATGAAAAGTAAAACTACACTGAGATTTCATCTCACTGCAATCAGAATGGCAAATATCAAGAATATATATAACAGTAAATCTTGGGAAGGATGTGGTGAGAAAAGGTACACTCATGCATTCCTGGTGGAAATAAAAATTGGAGCAACCACTCTGGAATGTATATGGAGATTCCTCAGAAAACTTGGAATGGAGTGACCTTTTGACCCAGTTATCCCACTTCTTGGCATATTTCCAAAGGACATAAAATCAGTATACTACAATGATGCAGCCACATTATTGTTTTCAGCGACTCATTTCATGCTAGCTACGCTATTGAACCAAACTGAGTGCCCATCAACAAATGAATGAATAAAGAAATTGTGGTATATATACATGATAGAATATTACTCAGTCAGAAAAATGAATGAAATTATGATATTTGCTGGTAAAATGATAGAACCTAAGACTATAATGCTAAGTGAAAAAGTAAATCCCAAACACCAAAGGCTAAATATTCTCTCTGATATGTGAATGATAACACACATTGGGGACAGGGAAGAATAAATACTTTTGATTAGACAAAAGAGAGTGAAGGAAAGGGAGAGGGGATTCAAATAGGAAAGACAGAATGAGTCAGACCTTACTTTCCTGTTACTATATGAATATATGACAAGCATAACATGTGCAACCACAAACCTGAGAAGTTATACTTCGTGTATCTATAAAATATGTCAAAGTACATTCTACTGTCATATATTACTAAAGAGAACAAATAAATAAATTTTAAATAAACATAGCTGAAAGCTGCACATGCTAGAACTTGCCTATAATTATAGCAATTTGAGAGGCTCAAGAATGTGGGGGGGAATAGATTGTGGTATATATACACAATGGAATATTACTCAGGCACCAAAAAGGAATGAAATTATGGCATTTGATGGAAAATGAATGGAAATGGAGGATGCCATGCTAAATGAACTAAGCCAGGTTATCCCCCATGAAAGTCTGATATGTTCTCTCTGATATGCTGATGCTAACACACAATAAAAGGGAGAGGAAAGAAAAGAAGTTTATTGAATTTGATATAGGAGAATGAAGGGAAGGTTGGTAGATAAAAATATAAAAAACAGTAGAATGAATCAAACATAATTTCCCTATGTTCATATGTGAATACATGACTAGTTTAACTCCACATCAGATACAACTACAAGATTGGGGATTTGTACTCCATGTAAATTTAATATTTCACAATAAACTCGACTCTCATGTGTATACACATATGTATCTATGTAGGTATGTAAACAAAAACAAAACCAAAAACATTTTTCTCTCTTACTCATTGTATCCACTGTTGAGTCAGCTGTTGCACTGTAATCTTTATTGTTGATCTCCTTAATTCTTTCTTAAATTCTGATAGTTTTCCGTGTACATATTCTGAGATACTGTGGTTAAATATGTATATATTAATCTCTATTATATCATTTTGAGTGATTGACCAATTTATACATAATGGCTTTTGCTTCATCTAGCAGTTTGTGTCACACTGTATTTTATCTGACATTTGCATATTCATTCCAGTGGTCTTTTGTTTAGTTTTGTGTAACACTCATTCTCACTTCTTTGTGTTTTTTATTCTAAAAAGAATCCCATATGTACAATGAAGTATTTTTCATACAGAGCAAACAATGAAAACCAGGATCTTTCTATTACTGAGCTATATCCTCAGCTCTTTTTAGATGTTTTAAAAATGTACTCTTTTCAGATATACATGGCAGTAGGGTATAATTTTATATATTAAATATATGTGGAGTATAGTTTCCCATTTTTGTGGTTGTACATGATGTCAATTTATATGGGCTGTAACACCACATATGTGAATGTTTTATTTTTAATTTGAAACAGGATATTAGTAAGGTGGTGATGTTAGCCACAAGCTTGCAATGTCCTTCCTCAAGCACTCAAGTTACTGGGATTACAGTTGTTTTCTATCCAATTTTATTCATTTTTTCACCATTTGCCTTAAAATTTGAATGGTGGGACTACATACAGTTAAAGTAATACTGATGAGAATGTACATTGATGATTTTTACTTTGCTTGCAACATGCTGCATGCTTCATGGCCTTCAGTTCTGTCATTGTTGCCTATTTAGTGATTAGTTGATTTTCCTAATGTACAATTTTCATTTTCTTCTCATGCTTAACATGTTTTGTTTTTCTTAGTGAATTTTAATTACCAAATGACCTTATATATTCTATTTGAATTTACAGAAAATCTGTTCCCATAGTATACAAAATTCAGCTTAATTACAGCTTGCCCCTCAACTGTTTTATATTTTTGTCACAGGCTATATTTTTATACAGTGTATGTGAGTGTGTGTGAGTGTGTCTACAGTTTTGCAATTTGGGTAAAATACAGAAGTATGATCACTGGATTATATGGCATCATTATTAATATTGTGCTCCTTCCCTAGAAGGCTGTATGGGATCCCAGCCATGATGAAGAGAATTCCTGTGCTCTGCAATAAACCAATATATGTAACTACTGAGTTTTATGTGAGTGTGTGTCATTTTTTAGTGGTGGGATCTTCTAATACTTTTAAATTTATTTCCCCAGTGACATGTACTGTTCTCATCTTTTCAGATGTCTTCATGCTGTTTATAGAACTTATTTTGTGGAGAGTCTTTTAGTGTCTCTTTCTCTTCCCCTCTACTATTCTTGGTTTCTGCAATTCCTGTGATGTAATATCCTATCATTTCAAATAGCTGGACATGATCATTCATATAGGCACTGCCATTGTGCATTTTGATGATTTCATCATTTAGAAGGTATACATAATATGACATTCCTGAAATTATGTGGTCCAGTTCTCAATTTTCATCAGTTTGGATCACAATTTTGATGGCAAAATTATCAGACAGGAGAAATGTTATTATGAGGAAGTAGAATAGAAGATATATAACATTGTAAATTTCCCACAATTTATCTTTGGAATATTCAGTGACATATAAATCTGCCATTTACTGAGAAATGCAACTTTAATATTTTTTTCCTTTTAGTAATTAAAAGAATACTAGAATACCTTCATTTTCATGGCATGAATCATGAAGGCCAGAAAATTTTCATGTATTTTTCTACCATTGGAATTTGACATTGTGACCCCTTGTAAAATACTTTATTCAGGAAGAGACTGTTGCTATCTAAGGCAACATACCCTTGAAATGCTGAGCAGTACAGATTGCACTTACCAGAATCCATAAGAATTCCTACTTTTTTTGGATAGATCACAAGGTTGTGATTTAGGAGGCTGGAACAGGAAGATTGAAAGTTTGAGGCCATCCTCAACCACTTACCAAGGTTCTAAGAAACCTAGCAAGACCCTGTCCCAAATAAAACAAAACATGCTGGGTAATGTAGCTCACTTGTTCTGGGTTCAATCCCTAGCGCACGCACACACACACACACACGCACAATCAGATCCAAATCACCAAAGTACCTTAAATTGTTTGAAATTTTTATTGTGGCATCTTTAGAATCATGACACATAAAAATCTTTCTAATTCAGAGAATTTATTCCACAGTTGTTTATAAGGTAACTTTGCAATTTTAGGGGTGCATCATAATAATTCAGTACATATATAATTTGTTATCTTTAGATCATAGTAATAATTATATCCATTTCTTCAGTTTTTAATTAGTTTTATATGTCGGTCAGAGATGGTTGGGCAGGGCCCAGCAGAAGCATGTGGAAAGCACACCCTACCCAGGACTCCCTGGAATAAGGAGGTCAGCAGCTCAGCAGATGAGTTGAGGGCATGGTGGGTGCATTCCCAGGAGAAGAGAGCAAGGAAAGTTTCATCTGTTCTGAAATTCCTGTTGGAACTTGCTGTGGGCCCAACTTGCAAGCAGGGCCTTTGTGCTTCCACAACCAGAGATATGGCCTTAGAGTTTGTTCTGTTGAGGCCTCAGTTTCCCCGCTTTTACAGTGATGTAGTGGAGGAACACTGATAGTACTGCATGACAGCCTTCCTTTTTCCCTCCTACTCATGACATGCTGTGGAATTTCCATGTATTCCGGGGTTGGGCTTCATGGGGTTCCTGGGAGGGATCCTTGGGAAGTTACCTTAGAGACTGTTTTGGGGGAGCAAACTTTGTGCCAGCTTCTTTACAGAAATTTCTGTTGCCTGCTCTGCAGACAGTGTGACCCAGAGGATCAGAGAAGGTAAACCTGTAACTTGGCTCTCAGTAGCTGGAGCCTGGTCCAGATACCACAGGCCACCTCACTCACTCAAGGATAGGAACTTTAGGGTGGCAGAGCAGTGAGAGAAATATAGATGGAGTAGGTGGCCTTGATTCTTGCCAGGGGCAAGGGGGAAAAAGTGGGGGATTCACTGCATCCATAAATAAGGAAAAGCAGTGAAGTCCACCTCTGGCTGCTGTGAGCTCAAGACCCAGCTTCATGATTCTCTAAAAGTCTGTTTGACAAGCATGGGGTATGAGAGTTGGGATTTTAGAGTTATTATTTAATTTTACATATGGAAACATTCCCCCCATGTATTTTAAAATAGAACTATTCTGTAACAATATCTGTTCTAGGCAGAGAAGACAGACATGAGCAAAACAGGAATCCATGCTTTCATTCTGGTGGGGAATGCTGTTCCACTGGTCTGGTCCAAGAATTGAGGCACTAAACACACATGGAGCACTGACCTCTTTAGGCATCTGGTCCAGTGTTACCATCCAAGGCAATTTTCCCCTGCTCAGGTATTCTAAAAAATACCCCTCATCATGTCACTTAGCTGACCACAATCCTTTCTTATCTGTGTGATAAAGTCCTCCTTCAGGAAATGGCCCTTGCTTGCATCTCCAGTTGCATGTTTCATCTCTCCCAGAGAGTTCAAAAACATCTCTCTCCTCAACCCAATAAAACATACCTCTCAGCTTGATGTGTTTTTTCCTCTTTTTAGAAGTGCTGATCTCCTTCTTAGACACTACATGGCACCAGAACTATACTTAAGACATTTTTAGTGTTCCCCAGAATATCTGACTACTATCCACTGGCTTAGTGACTGGATGTTTTATAAATCCCTTCAGTAATTGTTTTAAAGGAATCTCCATATTTTTCTAAAACACCTGATGAATTTTATGTATGGAATTATTCCTCAGATATAAAATGGAGTATTATTACACTCACTTCCCAGAGTGATTATCATTGATCATTGTGGAGAAGATGATGATTATATATATCTGTGTGTGTGCGTGTGTGTGTGTGTGTGTGTGTGTGTGTGTGTACACATGCATATACTCACAATTTTATCCCAAAATGTTGTAAGTATCTAAATTCAGTCATGGTCTCTTCATACATTTCTTTTTCCTGTAATACTTCAGGACTATTTGCTAATTTTGAACATATTGCATGCTCTTTGCTAAGTTCTTATTATAAGCCAATAAATAAATATATGTGTGTGTGTGTGTGTGTGTGTGTATGGGTGTATGCACATGTGTGTACACACAATGGGGCCAGGTATTTCTTCCATTGGGTATCTGTAGACCTTAGTGAGGAATCATTGTTTTTAGCAAAACCACCATTTAAATCTGAGGATATGAGGAAGACTTGAAGCCATTTAATGGAACTTGCCACCATTGGCCTGTGCATTTATAGAATACATGTTATATAAAATGATGGTTTGACTAGTAACAGGAGAATAAAGTGATTAAAGATGATTTATTTACTTATATACTTATATATAATATACATATAATTATACATTTATAATTATATATGCATATAATCATACATTTATAATTTTGTGTATATATGTATGTATACACACACACACATATATATATACAATTAAACATATATGTATATTTTGATTTCATCTGTAGACTAAGCAGGGATTAGTGTGGGTGTAATGGCCAAGGACTAATGAAATTGCTGAATTTTTGGTTTGAGTATAGTACAGGTTGATGACACCCAATCCTAAGTGAGGCAGAAGGACTACATGAGGCAGGAAAAAGAGTGCTGGTTTTGTTGAAAGCCTTTGCATTGTTGTCTGTCATGCCTGGTAGATATCTATGTGGACAGGGTTGAAGGTGAAAGCAGAGGGCAGGGAAGAATGTGGATATTTGGGAAACAGGGGATTGTGGAAAATAGTTACTGCCATGACACTGAGGGTAAACTAGCTTAAGAGGGAAGATAGAGAAGCAACGGAAGTTTTGCTCTGAGCTGGTCTACCACCTATATTTATTGATGGAGAAGAGGAGAAGTCTATGAATGAGAAAGAAATTGATGGCATCCAATTAGGGAGATAGAAAATGAGGGAAATGTAAAAATATGGATTTCTGGAAGACATGATTTTCATAAAAAAAGCATGGTCTGTTGTCCTGAAGATCATTCAGAAGTGAACTAGAGGGTGATGAAAGAGGGACCATTAAATTTGGTGCCATAGATGTTTCTGATGCTCCCAGTCAGATCAGTGTCCACAGAAATTGGGAACTGAGGCAAATTGAATGTATTATGTAAGATGAAAAGTTGGCACAGTAAAGGCAATCTACTTTTATTTATTTTATGATTATTTTTATGGCTTTGGACAATGCAATAAAGGGAGACACAGCCAGGTGTTAACATTGGTGGTCTCTGAGATGTGGCAAGGAGTTGATTCCAGAAAATGCAATTTTATCATTTGTGGCTGCAGAAATCTTGGTTCTATGGCCATATTTGCAAGTTATACACTGGATTTTTTCTTTTCAAATTTGGAAGCACAGTAGTGAATCCTGGAATTGGGAAGGGTGCAGGGTCAGGGCACGGGGTGAGAGTGGATGCTAGGTAATTAAATATAATCACTTCATACCATGCATTGGGAAGTATTATACTCAGTTCCATTAACTTTGGCAATGAATGCATTAATTAAAAAAACACATAGAACTGATCATACTCTTCCATCACTGAGGTGTAGGTTCTCAACCCAAGGGAAGGAAATTTATATCCTTATCCTTTATTTCCTGATTGAGAAAAGGGTTATTGTCAGTCAGCTATGAAGAGAACTGCACCTTGGTATTTTATTATTAATCATGATCTTCACAATAATCGCACATACTGTCCACATGTTTTATAGAATGTACCTTACATGATATTTGGTGGTGTGTGTGTGTTTTCAGACTGGTGGTTTAATAATTTCTGGGCCAATTGGACAGAGATGAGGTGCCTTGTTGTCACAGCATGACAGGGTTACCTGATGGTCACTGAAATCCTTGAGGTGTTACTGTTCATCCATGGAAAAGGTGATGTTTGCAGGTTGATCCTTTGGGAAGTTCTTTCCCCTTTTACTACACTCTTTCTAGTGTTCAAATCACCTAATTCCCCCCATGAAAAGTAGAAGTGTAATATCTCTACCTGCAGGAGGGGATGATCTATACTTGCATAACCTCTCTGAGCTTTGTTTGTTCCATTCACGAAATATCTATGTAACTGTTTTTAAGAATTTATGTTAGTAAACATATATTCACTTGTTGCTTTCCATTATATTTTACTATTAAATCTATTCATTTCACTCCTTATATTCTTCCATCTTTGGCTCTTCAAAGATATTTTACATTAGTTCTCATGTTATTTGTTATACATCCATATTTAGAATATTTTAGCATAGTATCCTCCTCCTACTCCCTCCTCATTCTCCTTTAACTCTTCTCTCCCTCTCCTCCTCCTCCTTCCATTCCTTCTCCTATTTTCAGGCTCATTTTGTATTTACCTTACCATATCCTAGAATCAGTCATTTCCCCAGGGAAATAGAAAAACTTTTACTGGTATTTATTAGGACCAATTATGGAATTTGTCAGATCTGGTGTCAAAAAAATACAGACTTCTTGTTCAAAAAGCAGATAACCTGTGCCATTGCCATCATGCAAAAGAAATCTATTTCTGTCTTCTGTGATATCTTCACATGTCATGGTACTTTTTTTGTCTTTAGTGTCATTCTTGCTACACAAAAACCAGCATTTAAAATTATTAGCTATATTTTTAACTTTCATTTTAATGATGCATTGTCAATTCCAAATGCAAACTTAGAAGCAAGTCATATTTTGTAGCTTGCACACCCATGTTGAGATGCTTCATATTATAGCATATTATACCACAGCAGTGATAATGTTACACAAAACCAAGACATGGTTTTCACTACACTTCCATAACTGTTAACAGTTTCTCCTGTTGGTTTGCTAATAATTTAGAACTGAAAGAAGAATGACTTTAGATTGCTCTGTTTTCTCTTTACCTACACATCCTCAACTGGAGAGGTAGGCTAACAGAGTGCAGTTCTATGGCTAACATAAAGAAGACAGAGGCCCTTGATCTTGATAAAGAATAAACTGCCTTCTTTCTGCACTTAAATATAGTTCTGGTTAGAAGAAAAAGTGTGACCTTCCTGGGCTTCAGTATCCTCCCTCTGTATACTTAAATGTAGGTAGGACACAGTTACAATCTACCTGACTCTCTCACATATTGCATATTTCTTTGGACCACTGGATATTTCTACTGATGGTAATTAAAACTCATCAATGTGCATGAGGTGGATGGATGCAGGATATATGCAGGTTACAGTTATGAATTTTGCTCAAACTTGAGGTCCACTGTCTTTTTGGAATTCACTTATGAAATGTAAGTACTAAGATACAGTAATATATTTATGGGAGAAATAGAGTATTTAAGCAAGAAAAGTACCACTGTGAGCAGGGATCATGAATGTGTAGGAGGAACACCATGGGCTGGTCATCTTTTGCCTGCCTTAACCATTTCCTCCTCTTCTTCCTCCTCCTACTCTCTCTACATCCTCCCTCCTTTCTTCCTTCCCTCCCTTCTTTCCATACTAGTAAGCACACTAAGTGTCATAACTATAATGTGAAAACATTTATGCATGCACATTACAGTATTGTAAACTAAGTACATCTTTATACAGCAAATATCTGGAAGTTACTCATCTTCTGTAAATGAAATTGAATATCCATTGAAGGGCAGCACCCCACTTCATCCCCATTCCTTAACAACCAAAATGTAATATTTGTTTCTATGACTTTTTTAACCAGTGATTAAACCAAAGAGTGGTTAACTGCTGAGCCACATCCCCAGCCATTTTTTGCATTTTCTTTAGAGACAGGGTCTGACTGAATTGCTTAGTTACTTGCTAAGTTGTTGAGGTTGGCCTCGAGCTTGTTATCCTTCTGCTTCAGCCTCCCAAGTCACTGGGATATTTCCATAAATTAGACTTCTTAAATACCCCATGTAAGTGCTATTGTACAGTAATTGTCTTTCAGTTAACATAATTTCAGGATTCTTTATATTGTTACAAATGCAAGGATGCAATAATTTTTAAAGGACAAATAATATACTGCATTACTTATCCATCTGTCATGGACATAATGTCTTTCTGTACTTTGGCTTTTTTGTGCAGGATGTTGTTTTGAGCATGTCAGTGGTGAACCCTCCTAGAGATCCTGATTTCAATTTGTTTGGATATATAACCTGAAGAGGGATGGTGGTAATATGTGGACATTCTGCTTATAATTTTGGGAGCAAATTTAATGCTGGTTTCCTCAATTGTAGTACTATTTTATATTCCCATCAATAATATATGATCTTGACAGATTCTCCATAGCTTTTGTAGTAGTTCTTTTTTTTTCTCTATTTTGTTGATAATTGACATTCTAATGTGTGTAGTGATAGATCATGCTGGTTTTCTTTTTACTGTTTCTCCTTGACAAATTATAGCTCTCAAAAATCATGGATAGAATATCTTTAATTTCCATTATAATGTGAAATTCATGAATCAAATTGGTGTATTTATTGATTGTTGTTTTGGTTTGTATTTCCTTGATGATTAGTTGATAATGAGGATCTGTCACTGCCTGTGGACAATTTGTACATCTTCTTTGGAGAAATGTCTCTTTGGATACTTTGCTTTTTTGTTTTGTTTTTGTTTTTGTTTTGTTTGTTTTTGTTTCAGGGATTGAACCTATGATACTTAACCACTGAACCACATAACTTGATGCTTATATGTTTCAAAAGGGTCTCACCAGGTTGCTTACATTCTCACTAAGTCGCTAAGGGTGGCCTTAAACCTGGTATCCTTCCACCTCAGCCTCTCAATAACCTGGAATTACAGGCCAATTCCACTGCCTCCAGTTCCTTTACTGGCTTTTAATTAGGTTATTTATTCTTATAGAGTTCTGGGGATTACTCATGTATTTTGGACACTTTACTCTTCTCAGGTGATGATCAAGTAACTTCTCCCATTCTGTCAGTTGAATCTTTTCTATGTCGTGCTTTACTTTGCAGTGCATGTTTTGGTTTAATAAAATTTCACTTGTTTGTTTCTCTTTTTCCCCCTGTTATTTTTGTGTGACAGACAAGAAACCATTTACTAAAGCAATTTTTAAAGGTGTTCTTTTATGTTTTCTTTTTACATTTTTCTCATAAGCTTATTTTATCTTCTTTCATTGTAGATTCAAACATATTATCTTCACCTGATTATGGGGTACAGCAGGATATTTTGATGTATGTAACACTGTGTAGTGATCAAAGCAGACTAAAGATAATATTCATCACTTGAGAAGAATGCAGAGAGATGGGTAAATGGTGCCCAAGTGTTTTCTTCTAGAAATTTTATAGATTCACATCTCATGTTGGCATTTTCAGACCCATTTGTGTTGATGCTTTAGTGTGGTAAAAATAAGGTTCTGATTTCTTTCTTCCCTACATTCATATGCAGTGTCCTCACACAATTTGTTAAAGAGATTTCTCTTTTTCCACTGTATTTTTTAAAATTTTTATTCCTCTTTTTTAAATTTATTTTTATTGTAAACAAATGGAATACATCTTGTTTTTCTGTTTGTACATGAAATAGAGGCATACCATTTGTGTAATCATACATTTACCTAGGGTAATAGTTTTTGATTCATTCTGTTATTTTTTTTCCTTCCCTCCCAACCCTCTTTTCTCCACTGTATGCTAATGTCTCCTTTGTCAAAGAGGAGATAACAACTTATGTCTGGGCTTATCCAGTTTCCCTTTGATGTGCATTAGTCTGTATTGCCCTCCTATTTTAGGACCATAGTGTTATAATCCTTATAGCTTTATATTATACTTTGAAATAAGGAGGTGTGGTGCTTTCATGTTTGCCCTGTCTCAAGTTTGTTTGGGGCACTAAGTCTATTTGTGCTGCCATATAAGTAAAGCAGAGATAAGATGACTTATAAAGGATAGAGATGTATTTTTCTCAATATTCAGGGGAATATAAATTCCATGATTTAGGTGCCATCATCTAACAATCAAGAATACAAGTAACAATTAACATTGGTCAGTATGTGGGGGGGAAAGGATGTACATTCATTGCTGGTAGGAATTCAAATTAGAGCAACCACACTGGAAAGCAGTATGGTTATTCCTCACAAAACATGGAATAAAACCTCATTTGCACCAGTTTCCCCATACTTCCTTATATACTCAAAGGATATATACTTTCAAGTATACTTGAAATCAGCATACTATAATGATTTAGCCACATCAGTGCCTGTAGTGGTTCAGTTCACAGTATCTAAGCTATGACATCAA
Organism: Sciurus carolinensis; assembly: GCF_902686445.1. Classification (NCBI taxonomy): domain Eukaryota; kingdom Metazoa; phylum Chordata; class Mammalia; order Rodentia; family Sciuridae; genus Sciurus; species Sciurus carolinensis. The sequence continues at coordinate 190,717 of NW_025920104.1, forward strand.
CTTGGTGTCCTTCAACACATAAATGGATAAATGAAATATGGTACATACGCACAATGGAATATTAGCCAGAAAAATGACTTTGTGACTTTTGCTGGTAAATTAATGAAGCCAGTGGACCACTATGCTAAATAGAATAATCCATTCTCAGAAAAGACAAAGACCAAGTGTTTTCTCTGACATTTGGATGTTGAAACACAATAAGGGACTTTGGGGGGCAGTCAAACAGAATTTTGTTGAATGAGACAAAGATGAATAAAGGAAAGGGAGGGGAAGGAAATAGGAAAGATAGTAGAGTGATTTGAGCAGATCTTCCTCTGTTCACATATGAACATTCTATCTGCAAATATTTATCATGTTCGACAATAAGAATGGGATCTTATAATAGAATAAAAGTTATAGTGAACATATATATATATATATAATATGTCCAAATGCACTGTACTCCCATTTATTTTAAAAAGAACAAATAAAAAATAACTACAAATTATTTGCCATCATCTGAGGAGTGCCTTCTTGCTGCAAGAGAGATGCCCACTGGAGAGGAATGCATGTTGCATCTACTGTGGTTTCTTCCTTCTTCCACTTTTTGTCCTAACCTCTCAGACTGTTGGATAATGCTGCCTGTGTTCAAGGTGTATCCCATCCCCAGTCTGCTGACCACTATGCCAATAATTTCTGGAAACACTCTCACAGTTGAACACAGAATTCTCTATCCTAGGCATTCCCTAGGCATTTTTAGGCATCTCTCAGTCAAGCTGACAGCCCAAATCCACCATCACATACACATATGCAATAAAGAGGTTTAACTGGGAAAGTATATCTCCATGTGTTCATAGCATCCAGAAAGCAGGTATGGCATGACTACTTGTACATTGGTACATGTTAAGAGAACTTATGCATCACAGAATAACTACATATTTTCTGTCCTCAACACAGATTTCAGGGAGTTACTGATATGTTTTTCAATTCTGATGAAGAACAATGGGCAGATTGTGGCACAGCCATTGGCCTCAAACTTCTGGGCACAATGAAGAATTGACTCACATTTCCCCATAATACCCTGACTCTGGCTCCTGACATTGACATAATATCTCACTGTGGCTCATAATACTCTCACTTTGAACACTTACAGCCATACAATATCCACACTGTGACCTCTGACACAAAATATCCTCAATGTGCCCTTGGACCCTGTGATACTACTATCACAGATACACCTGATATTCACACATTACAATCACTGTGGCCTCTGATATTCACTTAATATCCTCACTGTGGTCTCTGAAATTTATATTGTATCATTTCCCTCTAATACACACAAAGTAGACTCAATTTGGCTCCTTACATTGACATAGTAGCCTCACTGTGCTTGTGGACATTGACAAAATATGCTGTGGCCACTGCCTGTCACCTAGGACCCTAACTTTGACCTCCAATACTCACATATATCCTTACATGCCATATGACATTAACATGAAATCATCACTGTGACCTCAGACATTACATAATACCTTAACCCTGACCTCAGTCATTTACATAATACTCTCACTGTGACATCTGATACACAATACCTTAATTGTGACAACTGACCTTCACATAATATCCTCACTGGACCTCTGGCCATCAAATGATATCCTCATTTGGCTCCTGATATTCACATAATATTCTCCATGCGGCCTCTGAGATTCATATAATATCCTCACTGTGACCTCTGAAATTCACATAATACCTTTTAACTCTCACATAATATCCTCATTATGGTCTCGGGCACTAAGTATCCTTATCATAGCTTCTGACATTCACATATATATCTACTCTAATCTCTGACATGCAGTGTCATCACTGTGGATCATTACATTCACATGTTATCCTCACCTGGCCACTGACACTCATGTAGCACCCTCACTGTGGACACAGACTTAAATAATACCTACAGTGTGGCCCCTCACATTGACAAAATTTCATGAATGAGGCCTCTGCCACTCACATAATATCCTCTTGCATCTAACACTCACATAATATCCTCACTGATGCCTGGAAAACTCACATATCAACAATCACGTTGACACATTATAGAATCACTTAGTCTCTTACATTTATAATCCTCACTATACCTTCTGACCTTTACATCATATTATCACTGAAACTTTATTATTCACCTAATATCCTCACTGTGCACTCTGGCTCTCACATAGTACCCTCACTGTGGTGTCTGGCATTCACTTCATGTCATCAATGTGGCCTTTGTCACTCATAATAATCTCATTGTAGTCCCTGATTTTCACATAATATCCACAGTGTGGCCTCTGGCATTCACATCATGTATTCACTGTGGTTTGAATGTTAACAAAATATACTAAATGTGACCAGTGGTTTTTATAAAATATACTCATTATATCTCTTGAGATTGAAAAAAATTCTACCTGTGGCCTCTGACATTCACATAATATCCTCTCTGGCTAATAACACTCACATATTATGCTCAATGTGATGTTTGTCACTGACATAATCATCTCATTGTAACATTAGACACTAACATAATACCATCCTCTTGCTTCTGGCTCTTACATAATACCCACAGTGTTGCCTCTGACATCACATAATACCCTATTTCAGTCTGTGATACTGAAAAATATTCTGAAAATGACTTGTCACACATTATACACTCATTGTGACCTCTTACTCTTACATAATATACTTAACTTTGCTTGCATCACTCACAAGATGCCCTCAGTGTGACCTCTTCCATCACTTAATTCCCCACTGTGGCCTCTGACACTCAAATAATACTTTCACTGTGATCATTGATACTGATGTAATAACCTCATTGTGTCCTCTGACACTCTTAATAAACACTTCATGACCACTGGCAGTTAATGCTCACACTGTGGCTGCTGACATTCTTTCCTCATTTAATCTCAGTTATTCATATAATAAGTTCACTGTGGGCTCAGACACTCTCATAATTTTCTAATTGTGATCTCTGACACTCACATAATACCCTTACTTTTGTTTCTTAGAGTCTGATGATAATGTCACTGTGACTGGTGAAACTCACATAATATCCTCCCTCTGACCCTAGACATGAACAAAATATCATCACTGTGGCTTCAGACATAATATCCTCAGTGTAGGCATGTGATTAACAAAATTTTCTCATTTGGTCTCTGAAAAATAAGATACTCATTTGGACCTCTGAATCACATCATATCCTCACTGTGGCCTATGACATTCACCTAATATTCTCACATTGACCCCTTATATTCCATCTGCAATGTGACCTCTTACACTTATATAATACTTTCATTTTGGCCTCTGAAACTCATGTAATACCCAGTTCACATTATCAATAATACTCACATAGTACCCTCACTGGGGACTCTGATTTTCTTATAGTTTCTTCACAGTAACTTATGACACTCACAAATTTTCATCATGGTGTCCTCTAATATTAACATAATATGCTCACTGTTGCCACTGACACTCATATAATTTCATCACTATGACCTCTGACACTCACATATATCCTTATGTGGCTTCTGACCTATATATAAAAACCCCAATATGACTTATTATTTCAAATTTATATTTGTTCTTTTGAGTTGTGCATGCAATAGAATGCATTTTGTCATATCATAAAACATGGAGAATAACTACCATTTTTGTGTTTGTACATGATATGGCCTTACACTGCTCATGTATTCATATTGAACAGGAAATTTATATCCACTTCACTCTGTCTTTTCCATTCTCATTCCTTCTCCCTTTCCCTCCATTCACCTCTGTCTAATCCAGTGAAACTCCCACCCACCTATTGTGAGACTGCATCCACATGTCAGAGAAACCAATTTTTTATGGGAATTGGCTTATTTCACTTAGCATGATATACTGCAGTTTCATCCATTTACTTGCAAATGCCATAACTTCTTTTTTATATCTGAGTAATATTCCATTGTGTATATGTACCACAGTTTCATTGTCCATTCATTTGTTAAACGGTACCTTATTTGATTCCATATCTTAGCTATTGTGAGTTGAGCTGCTATAAGTATTGATGTGGCTGCATCCCTATAGTATGCTAATTTTAAAACTTCTGTGTATAAGCCAAGGAATGGTTCAACTTGGTGAAATTGTGGTTCCATTCCAAGTTTTCTGTTGAATCTCCATACTGTTTTCTAGAGTGGTTGCACCAAATATGACCCTTACTGTGGCCTCTGACACTCACATAATACCCCTACATGGTCTTTGTAACTGATATAATATCCTAATTTGAATTCACTCAGGCCTCTGACCCTCACATTCGACCCTGACTGTGACTGCTAAAACTTATATAATACACATACATTGATTTCTGAACCCTAGATAATGTGATAACTGTGGCCTCTGACACTTGTATATCCTAAGACTTCTGACACTTGTATATTACCTTCATTTTACCTTCTTATAAGCAAAATGTACCCTCACCATAACTTGTGATACTCATATAATACTCTCACTGTGCCCTCTGACACTCACATTATACCCTTATTGTGACCTATGACACTCACATATTGTCGTTACTATCGCCCCTGATGTCAACACTCTGTGAAACTCACATAATACCTCACTGTGCCCTCTGATTCTCTCATAATATTCTAGTTATTGCCCCTGATATTGACAAAATAATTTAACTGTGGCCTCTGACATTCACATAGTATCATCATAGTGGCCTCTGATAATCACAAAATATCCTCACTTGGCCTCTGACACAAACATAATATCCTCACATGGCCTCTGACTTTCATTTAAGAAACCCAATGTGGATTTTTACATTAACATGATACCTTCACTGATATCTGAAACTCACATAATATCCTACTCTGACCACTCACATTCACATAATACCATCAATATCACCTTTAGGAATCTTATCTAATGTTATCAAGCTTGCAAACTATCAGCTGCTCAATTATTCTAAAACAAAATTAGCTGCCTTCAATCCTTTTCTAATTGTGAGATAAAGACTTCCTTCTGGATCTGACACTGGCCTACTTCTCCAGTTGCACCTCACCATTCTTTCCCAACAATTGAAGAACACCTTTCTCATCCCACCAGTACGTACCTCTGCTTTATATGTTTTTTTTTTTCCCTTTTAAGAAATCCTAACTCCTTATTAGACACTAGAAGTTGGATTAACTGCACTTATGACTTTTTTCTGAGTTCACTGGTATCTGCCTACATGTCTGCTGACCTGGATAATGGAAGTTTTAGAAATTAGAAGGAACTTCAGTACTTGTTTTGCAAGCAGTGTGGTTTTTTTTTTTCATAAAAAATCTTAACATTATGTATGGAATTATTGCACAGCTAAGAAAGGGAGTGTTATTACATTCACTACCAGATTGTGTTTATTGCCATCTTGTAGAAGATAATATATATATATATATGTGTGTGTGTATATATATATATATATATATATATATATATATATAATAAAATGACTGGGGATGTGCTTCAGTGGTTAGGTCCCTTTGTGTTCAATCACTAGTACCAATTATTTTTTTTTGTATCTCTTTGTAAAAAGCAGAAATTAATTTATATTTTATAAATATGAGAATATAATGATAAAATATTTCCTGTCACATATTCAAAAGCAATTGCCTGCAAACTATGGGTGTAAGGATTAACTACTTTTGTTTCTTTGGACCATGTTTTTCTATACAAAGAAAAACTATGTTAAAAATTCATGAACAGGAGATACCACTTAAAAATTCAGAACTGTGTAAGATACTTTGTTATGATGTTGTTAAATGTAGATTTGTTAAATTATGCTATTTACAGATTATCCTTACCTAATCACAATTGTTTTAAGTGAATGTAAGAACACTCCCTTTCTTAGCTGTGGAATAATTTCATACATATTCTTAAGTTTTTTTTTTATGGAAAAAAACCACACTGCATTATAGATGTTTGACATTTTCCAAAATATTGATCAAGTCAGCTGACATATTTCTTTATTCACGCATTCAGCATATTTTATTGAGTTTCCATGATAAATTTGACAAAATAGTTAGAAAAATAATCATCAAAGATCCACCTATTCTTGTATTTTATAGGCCACATTTATTCATGAGCACACAGCCTTCAGTTCTATTCTGTGAGATCCACATTCATATATATAAATGACCTATGCCAACTTTAGTGCATTCAGTTCAGGTAAAGTAAAGCATCTAATGATGGAGGTTTTAAAATATAACTTGAAATTTAAATATTTTGCCATCTAATGATAACAGTGAATGAGAGCTCTAAGTATTCTATGAAATACTGCTTCTCTTTTAATTCAGGTTAATTCATTTCAATCATTTGAGCTTTCCACACATAGTATGAAAGCCTCTTGAAGTGGTATGTTTAAATCATCTGTGACTCAGGGTGTTGGGCTACATTATTTTCAGTATTCCTCAGGATTCTGTGGCCATTGCAGTGTTCCTTATTTATATCAATCACTGGTTTCTCCACTAGTCCCCATGTTATTCTCCACTACCTCTCACTGAAGTCATGCTTGAACATGGAGTGAATCTCTTCTCATTTTTAAAGACAGGATCCCTGATGGAACCTAGATGGACCACACTTAAGCATGGAGATAAATTCTCCAGGTAGTGTAGATTCTGCCTTAGCCACAAGCAGAATGTGTGACAACTTGGGATGTCTTCCAATTGGGACTGTCTCATTTTTACCTTAATTACAGCAGAAGAGAATGTCTTTCCTGTTAACTCTTTCTTGCAAATATTTTCTGCCAGGGTCCAGCCCTAGCAGGAGTCCATGGGTTCCACACAGCTAAATGGGGCATGTGGAGACAGCATCAGTGATGGATGGAGAATGAAAGACACAGACACTAGTTCTGGTGCAATCACTCCCACTTTATTCTGGGGAAGACTGGGTTTATATACATTTTTCTTCAGGCTTTAATGGCAGTCTTGTGGTTAATATTAAAGAAGTTTCCAAAGCATAGGCAGATATTGTTTTCAACAAGGAACAGAAAGATTATGAGAAAACAGTAACCTTACAGATTATCCTTACCTAATCACAATTGTTTTAAGAATATCTAACTACATCAATAAGCTAATACAATATTTATTTCCTTAATATTTAAACTCTATGTGACCTAAGACTATTCTTATTACTCTCACAGTTAAATTGATAGACAAGTAATCTCATGTGACCATCTCTACTAGGTCCATCTGGTTAATATCCAAATTGCTGAGTTAAGGGCTACAGGAGGGCAGCGGTCCCAATGGTTATTGTGTACCAACATTTATTATAGGGGTGACATATTATTTGTAGGAAGGAAGGAATATTGTGAAACCTTATTCTCTTACCTCACCACCACACATAAAGAGAACCATCATTAGAATTTAACCAGCCTGTTGGAGACAAAGGGAGATCTATATCTATTTTCTCCAGAGGCTTTCAGGGACTCATTGCATGGTTGCAAAATTATTTTTGACTTTGTTAGTGGTAAAGACCCATTGATTTTCAGATTGTAGGTAATATTTTCTGGAATTTTTGTTGTATTCCCCTCATCCCCTTAAGCAATCCGTTCAGACTGAAATGAGTAATATATTATCAGCAAAACACAGCAGAAAAAACACCATGCTCCGGAGCAAAACATCCAGCAATTCCTTTTAAGATGAGCCTTTGCAAACATCCTCCAGAGGATCTTTGTCAAGTACTGGATGGAATTCCAGATGCCCCCGCAATCTTCTACTCCTGTAACTGAAAACTCTGTGTTCCATAATATGAGCCACACCCAATTTGTCTTACAATGTGCACCACACAGTACATGAAATGTCTTGATGAATTTCTAGCCAGACACATTTAATAGATAACTTGTGGGAAGTGAGGTAGGCTATCAAAAACACCATCTCTAAGAATTTTCTCCTCAAGCATGCATGGAGGCAAATTACATTGTAGCAAAGTTTTCTTACTGTCCAAGGAATCCCTAGTTATGGTACAGAAAGAGCAATAGAGTCTATACTGAATGGGTGGGTGTCAGCTTCCTTGAGTGCTTATGTCCTAGTTTTTCTCCCTTTGCTCATTGTTCCCCATGAAGAGAGTGAAAATTTTAAGAATGGGTTTGAGGGCTCTACTGGTACAAAAGGACCACCAAAATGTCAAAGGAAAGTATACTAAGGAAAATACAGGTTGGTTGTGGGTCATTAATGGTCATGCTCACATCATATTCAGTGGGTGAGGCCAGGTAATTACTCAGAGTAAGGCTGAGGCAGTGCCAAGACCCCATGTCTCCAGTTGTTCACATCCTGCATCACTGTGGTGCATTTGTTAAAATTCCCAAACCAATGCAATATTTCCAGTGTTGGTACAGCATTCTAAACTAGTTTTACAGCTGCATAAGTACTGAGAAAACCAGTCTTGAATATCCACCATTTCAGTATATTACAAAATATCCTATTACAAAATAGGCTCAGCATCCCCAAAGTCCCCATTCTATACCTCTTCATTCTCTTCTATTCCCCTGAATACCCAGCAACCACTAACTTTTGTTGTTTATTGTTTCACATTGTCCAGAATGTCACCCAGTATTAATAGCAATGGTGTGTCATTTTGTACCAATTGTTTTTCTAAGCAACAGTCATTTTTGTCTTGTTTTTTTGCTCATTTCCTATTTTATTGTCAAATGAGACCTAATTGTGTTGGTGGGTTAGTCATATACGTATCTACTTACTGAAACTTATCTCAGTTGCTTTCTTTTTATGACAATTATGAATGAAGAAGCTGTGAGCTTTTATATGTCAGTTATTTGGTTGACATAAGCTTTTCACTGCATTGGATATGTAGCCTGGAATATGATTGCAGGATCTTATGGGCAATATGTTTGGTTTTGCAAGAAAATGGCAAATTGTCTTCCACAGTATACCTCAGGGAATATATGAGAGTTTCTGTTCTCTTTTTCAGCACCTGATATTGTCAGATTTCAGATTTTTCCACTCTTCTAGAAGTGTTTAAAATGTAATACCCTGATGATGTATGAGTTTTAGGATGTTTCCTTAGGCTTGTTGCCATCTGAATATCTTCTTTGTGTAGGCTTACCCACACCAACTCTGCTTTTGGACATTTTACCATGAACACTTGAAGCAGTTGCAAGTACCTGTCACAAAATAATCACAGTACACAAAGTAGAATACCCTCACTGTGACCTTTGATAATCACATAATATCATTATGTTACCCCTGTGTTGATAAAATAGACTAATTGTAGCTTCAGATACTCATAAAACACCCTCACTGTGGCCTTTGACATGGAATACCCTCACTGGGGCTTCCTATACTCACATAAGAGTGTGTCCTCTGACATTCACATAATATCCTCACCTAACATATGATACTCACATAATACCCTCACTGTGGCCTGTGTCAGTCACTTAATAACCCAACTGTGGCCATTGACATTCACATAATATTCTCAGTGAGACCTCTAACAATCATATATTACCCTCATTGTTATATCTGAAACTCACATTATATCCTTATTTTTTCTCTGACAATAAAATATCCTCACTGCATCTTAAAAATTTACATAATAGCCTGCTTGGCCTCTGAAATTTACATAATATCTTTACTTTGACCTCTAAAAAATCCTGTAATACACTCACTATGACCTTTGACACTTACATACACTCGCTGTCATCTCTGACACAAATACTCTCTCTATAACCTCTAACACTAACATAATGCCATCTTTTCATCTCTGACACAGATATTACATCTGCACTGTGACCTCTGACAATAATATAATATCCTCATTCTAACCTTCTATACTTACATAATATGTTCAAAGTAGCCTCTAATATTCACATATTACACTCACTTTGAACTTTGTCCTCTGTTATATATATATCTCTCAGCATGACCTGAGACACTCACATAGTACTCACAATATGTCCCATTACCCTCACATGATATCATCACTGTGGCATTTGACATTCACACAGTTTTATCACTTCACCTCTGAATCTCACAAAATGCTCTCACTCTGATTTCTTACAATCATATAATACCCACACTGTGGCTTCTGACACTCATTACATCCTCACTTGGCTGGCATCATTCACAATATGCTCTGTGTGACTTCTTATATTCCATAAACCTTCAAATTTGGCCTCTGACATTCAAATAATAACCTCACTCTGACCACTGATACTGACATAACACCCTCACTATGACCTCTGATGCTCACAAAATATCCTCAGTATGACCTCTGAAACTCCAATAAAACCCTCACTGTGGTTTCTGACACTCATCTAATACCTTCACTGTGGCCTCTGATACTCAAATAATAGCTTTGCTGTGACCTCCAATACTCAAATGATACCCTTATCTTGGTCTCTGATGGTTACATAATACCTTCACTTCTGACACTCACATAATATGCTCTCTGCGACATCTGATACTCATGTGATACCCTACTGTTGCCACTGGCACTAAACAATATCATTAAAATTACCTCTGTAAATCATATAAAACCTTCAGTGGGACCTCTGATACTTACATAATATCCTCATTGGTCTGTGTCACTCAAATAATATGCTTAATATGGTTTGTACCATCACACAGTCCCTCCACTGTAGTTTGTGACACTAATTGCTTTCATTGTGGCCTCTGACACTCACAGAATACCCTTGTTCCTCTTACCCTCACCTAATATCCTCACAGAAACCTCTTATGCTCACATAATATATGCAGTGTGACTTCCTACACTTACATAATACCAAAATTCTGTCCTCTGATACTCACATAATGACTAGCTCACAGTATAAATGATTATCACATAATACCCACAATGTGAACTTTGATTTTCACATAATATCCTCACTGTGTATGACATTAACATAATACCCTAAATATTGCCACTTACACTCAAATAATTTCCTCACTGTTTCTTCTAACAATCACATATATCCACTTTTGGCCTCTGACATTCATAAAATAACCTCAATGTGGCTTCTTTTTGTTTTAAATTTTTAACTTGACCCCTTTTTACACCTGACAGCATGATATATTTTGAAATATCATAAAACATGGAGTATAAAACCCATTTTTGTGATTGTAACTGATGTGAAGTTACTCTAGTCATATATTCATATATGAACATAGGAAATGCAATAATTCTGTCTTTCCCATTCCCATCCCTTTTTGGTTTCCACACTTAACCCTATGCAATCTGGTGAACCTTCTGATCTCCCCCCACCCGATATGAGTCTGGATCCACATATCAGAGAGAACATCTGTCCTTTTCTTTTTGGGGCTTGACTTATTTCACTTAGCATGACAGCCTCTAGATTTCATCCACTTACTGGCAAATTATTCTTTATATCTGAGAAATATATTTCCTTGTGCATATATACCACATTTTCTTTATCCTTTATACATTTATTTGTTGATGGGCACCTAAGTTGGTTCTATGCCTAGCTATTGTGAATTGAGCTGCTGTAAACATTTATGTGGCTGTGTAACTATAGTAATTTGATTTTAAGTCTTGCGTATATGTCAGGAAGATGATTAAGTGGATAAATGGTGGTTTTCTGTGAAAACTGCATACTGCTCTGCAGACTGGTTGCACCAAATAATGCCCACCCTTTGTGCTCTAACACTCAATAATCTCCCTCTATAACCTTTGACACTGATATAATCTTCTAAATTGTCTTCTGACACATAATGTTGTCATTGTGGTCTCTGACACTCACATAACACCCTCTCTATGACTGCTGAAACTTATATAATTCTCTTACTTTGATCTTTGATCCTAATGCCCTCACTTTGACCTCTTACACTCACAATATAACCTCACTGTAACCTCTGACACTCAGTAATACCCTCACTGTGTCAGCTGAAAATCTCATAATACCCTCACTCTGGTGTCAGAGATTCACATAATATTCTAACTGTGGCATCTGAAATTAATATAACACCCTCACTCAGGCTACTGAAGCTCACATAATTTTCTCACTCTGACAATCATGTAATATCATCACCATTACAATTGACATTCACCTAAAATCCTAGTATCTTATACCCAAACTTTTCTAAGGGAATGGAGAATTACTAAGAGTCTGTATTCTTATCAGAATCTCACAAAAACAGGGAGTTTTTGAAAGAAATAGAGAGAAATAAAGGGATGTTGGCCAAGGGCAGCCCCACACCCTCTGTGAATTTCCAAATACCACCTGAGGAGGATACAAATCTGAAGACACTTGTCTTCAAGTTAAGTGCTACATCAGTGTTTTTATCCAACAGTTCATTGTTGGATTAGAAGCTTATCCATATGAACATTCAACTAACTTTTTTTTTTGGTGTTGAGTTTTTGTGTGTTTTGTAAAGTAGGAGAACAGCAGACAGTACTGCAGATTAGGAGATGGGAAAAAAGAAGAATTACTGTCACAAATACATGGTCAAAATGAGCTAGAAACCCAAATGTGGGACCCTGGCATGTTTTTGTATAAAGCAAAAATGTGGGATTTTAAACAAGTAGTTCATCAGGTTGCCTGCCTCTGACTAGATAGCAGAAACAAATAAGGTCCATATATGCTCTTAATGAAAAGAAACATTTAATTTAAACATTCTTAATGAAAGAAAAAATTTAATTTAAAGGGAAATCTATTATCCAGGCTTTGGTAGAAGTACCTGTCAAGTTAAACCCTGCAGTTGGCAATCCATGACCAAGGAGAAAAAAATACTCTCCCAGATGAATAAGGTTTAGAAAAACTGAAGTCTTCTCTGCCTTCTCTGACACATGGCTGCTTTTTGGGTGATGCTGTAATATTTCTACCTCTGACACATCTTAAAACATTCACTCAGATACTGAAAAACACCTGAGTGCTCAGAAATAGGCATTCAGTTCGTTGAGTCTCCTTCAAGAAAACTGTCCCTTTCTCTCAGACTGAAGTCATTTTGCCACCAATGACTGGGTCCAGCTCTTTGGGAACAAGTCTGAGAAACACCTCCATTTAAGATAATTCACTTACCATTTCCTTTTATCTCAAAAATCACACAAATTCCTGGACATGATGTTTACCTTCCATCTACACTCAAATGTAAAGCCTGTGTTCATTCCACGATTGGCTTGAAGTTTTACTTGGAAAATACTTTTGTGAAGACAATTTTCATTTGAGAACATCATCATTGGATATTTGAGCAGAAGGGTCTGTGAAATATCTTTCACAAGAAAAATACTGCTCATAAAAAATGCTATTTTCTATATTATTATGTATTATTCATATTTGTTAGAAAAACTTTAGTGATATTATAGCAAAGAAATTTGTCTTTTTTTGTAAATTTTTAGAATATTTATATAACCATTTACCATTTGAAGAAATACTAGGAATACAAAATCCTGGAGTTAACATTTATATCTTTTTTAGAGATTATACATTATTAAATTATTAATCTAAAGCTAAAAGACCAATTGAGAAAAGATGGAAATTTCAGATGTTTATCAAATATAAAGGAACAATATTTTCCCATACAAAAATTTATGAACTGTGGCCTGATAGGCTTGTGTATGGCTATAATAATGTCATTCTGATAAGTCATAAAAAATTTTATGGGGCTGGGTTTGTGTCTCTGTGGTGGCATGCTCACCTAATACACATGAGTCCATGGGTTTAATCCTCAGCACCACATAAAAATAAAATAATGATATTGTGTCCATTTGCAACTAAAAAGTCTACATATTTTGAAAAAGAATTTTAAAATAATTGTATGTTTCATTTGTTTACAAATTTAATTTATTTAATATTTTTTTCTCCTCCTATATCAGTGGATTTTATTTTCTATGTTTTGGAAGCAGAATTTAACCCAGAGGTGATTTGTTTCTGAACTCCAACTGCAGTTCCTTTTTGTTTCCTATTTTGAAGCAAAGTGTCACTAAATTGCTTAGAGCTTGGCTTAATGCTGAGACTGGACTCAAATTTCTAGTCCTCATGCCTAACCTTCAGAGTTGTTGTGATGATAGGCATGTATTATAGTCCCTGGCATTGGTATATTTTTGAAAAGTCTAAATGTGTAAATTTAAAATAAAAAAACTCAATGTTGTACTAACAGATATTAAGTAATTCTGGTATAGTCTATCTAGGAACATTATTTAAAACAGTAAAATACGATTAGTTTCCTGTAAATATACTACACATTGTATTTAAAGTTATTAGTAAAAATAAGATTATATTATATAGAAGTTTTAATTATAACTTTGAGGTAAAGAATTTTCAAATTATGATTTGAAGTGTTTTAATTTCTAGAAATTTATGTGAAGGTAGAAATTTCCATCCTTTTAATTTTATCTGTCAGGAGTCCTTACACTTTAAAATCACTCATTTAAGATAATACCTATAATATTAAAAATTAACACAATGCAAAAAAATAAAAATCCTATATATTACATATACATAACTACTTTAATGAAAAGAAGTCCTGAAAATTATTACAAAAAAAAAAACCTGAGTCCTGATTATGATGTAAAAAAGTCAGACTTTAGAATGCCATCCTCCAGAAGCTACCTAGAAACTTGCTTGGTTTCCTCTCCCACTCAGATTTTGAGCTGAGCCTCCAAGATGAGGGTATATGGGACAGAGAACTTCAGCTCATCTGTCAGTAAACAGGTAATCTTGGTGTTGTAACTGAAATCTAATAGAACATATCTTGCAATAGGCAGGGAAAGGATCCTCAAAGGAAAAGAAAATTACTTCTTCCATTCTCAGACACTGTTACACAAGCATTATCTGTATGAAAACTTTTTGTGTGTTTCTTACATTTTCTATAGAATTTGATTTTGAATTTTGTGGTGTCTCAATCATAGGAAGCAGACCTTAGCCCATCATCATTAATTCAAAATGGGTAGGCCCTGGCATAAAAAATAAGGTATGAAAACTATATTATATTTGAATGATATAAATTGAACAGGTCTATTTTTCAAGTGTGTCTCCTGAAAAAAATCTCATATTCATCACATTTGAACATCAATTAATTTCCTCTCAGTGAAATTTCAATTTCTAATTACCTTGTTTGTGGCCATAATCTCAATGATTGTTAAGTTCAGGTAGAAGAATTCCAAGTTTGAAGCCAACCTCAGAAACTTAGAAGGCCCTAAGAAACTCAGGGAGACCCTGTCTGCAAATAAAATGGAAAATATAGGTCTAGGAATGTTGCTCATTGGTTAAGCACCCCTGGGTTAATTACCTGGTGCCAAAACATATAAATACCAATGTTGGGAGAAGAAAATATGGAGAGTGACATTTTGTGCTGCAAAGAAAAGAAGAAAGAAAAGGAGGAATTAAGTGAGGGTGGTAGGAATGAAGGAGAGAGGAAAGGAAATGAAAAATGAAGGAACTCATAGACTACTGCAATCATTTCCCATGGACTTGCAGGAACGTTCAAGGGGCCTCATTCCTGATTGAGTAATTCTTCATTTTGTCAAAGAATTTAATATTTGCCATAGAAATTCTGGTTCCCCAACTGGTCTATCATGTTAGTGACCTCCACATCTTCCTCTTGTTGATGAAAGTTCAATCCTTGTCCCTGGTGCCATTTCAATAATAAAGACATGGTTTTGAGAGAAAGGGAAAAGAAAGTTTATTGCTTTGCTAACAAAGGAGAAGCATAGGGGACTTGATTCACAAAGTTTGTGATCCTTCCCATTATCAGGAACAAGACTTTTAAAGAGGTGACTCAAAGGCTACATTCCATGTGTTTTTTCTCTGACTTGTTAAGTTGGGAGATGGTCCTTTCTGAGATCTTCTGGTACTCTCCCAAACTCTGGATTACTTTGTTCTTATGCTGTGTGTGTGTGTGCTCAAGAACAGATAGCTCTTCATAGAATTGGGAAGAAAAGTAATCCTGTTTTCCCTGACATTAGGGAATGGGAGAGATTAAGGAGAAGCAGGGAGAAAGGAAGAGAAAGAAATATGTCTATTTAAAATCTAATTTGCCTTGGTGGAGGAGCAACAGTTATATTCAAAGCATAAAGTGGACCACTCTTAGACTTTCCTAAATCAGGCTTGAATTTTGAGTGGCTCTGTCCTCACTACTCAAGACAGCAGTTCATGCAACCTACTTGCCCCATGCCACAGCTGAGAGAAAATCTTTCCATTTTGTGTAGATTTCAGCTAATCTATGTACATAATGTTGGTAAATTTTGGATGCCTTTGAGTGAGGTCTCTCTTCTCCCCACAATTTACTTACAACAACAGAGGACATCTTTTCTATTAGCCATGGCTTGCCTCAGAATATTCATGTAAACTGTAACATTAAACCTATACCAAAACATCATTTTATACAAAAGCATACTAACTTGAATTTTGAGTACTTTGAAAATTTTATGCAATTATTAAAAGTATATTTGCATATATATTATTTATAAATTTATATATCCCATATGCCCATAATTTTACAAATATATTCATTTGATTCACATTATAATTTACTCTAGAACATATAGATTTGTATCTTTTCACATATATTTTTATATGTATATTCTTATAAATATCTGTTTCCTGATATACAAATATTCCCCAATCAACTCAAAATTTAACACTAAATTTAATATCAAATTGCCCCATACCACAAACTCATTTTACATAATAGCCTGCCTACTAATAAATTGTTTATGTGTATTGAATTACACATTCAATAATCAATTGTATATTTGCACATAAATTATAACATATTCATTTATATGATAAATC
The DNA here is from genome assembly GCF_902686445.1 of Sciurus carolinensis. Classification (NCBI taxonomy): domain Eukaryota; kingdom Metazoa; phylum Chordata; class Mammalia; order Rodentia; family Sciuridae; genus Sciurus; species Sciurus carolinensis. Next base: position 207,446 of record NW_025920104.1, read on the forward strand.
CATGCATATCCAAAAATAAAAAAAATGTTCATTCAAATAGTCACATTATAAAATTTCCTATTTCAGAAAAAAAAGTTCTTGTGTGTTTTTGTACACCTTTTCATATGTTCCTTCCTGTGGATATTTATGATTCCTAATATACATATTCATTCTCTAAACCTAAAGCTAATCCTACTCAAAATTAATATGAACCATATTATCCCAACTAAACCTAATTTTACATAATTGGATATATAATAATATAAGTAAGTATGTGGTTTTACTTAAATATTCAAATTACCTGAACATTCTTAAATATTCGGTTTATGATATATGCATGCATTCTCAAATTTAAAATGTGTATTCATTAATGCACAATACACCATTGCATGTTTAGTGCTTATAGTCTTATATATGTTTCCATACATATCTTAAAGTAAATTCTTATGAATATTTACATTTCCAAATATATGTATTCAATTCCTAACTCTAACCCTAACCCAACATAAAACTTAATACTAACCTTGATATTAACCCTCTAACTAAACCTAATTTTACATAGAGGCAAGTCTAATCCTCAAAACACTTATCCATAAAAAAAAAAAACTGGCTTTAAAATCTTATAAATGAGAAAAAAATATGAATATGTACATTAACTAATAAAGTCACAATTAAACCAGGAAAATAATTTTCATGGAAAGTTAACAAATTGTTTCCTTTGGATCTCAAAAGATTCTCAGCTTCCTTTCTTAAGCAGTGTTAGGTAGTTTCATCTGGAGTAAAATACTTGCTCAACCCTCAGGGTGTGGTTGCTTTAGTGGTAGATGTAAACTATTAGGAGTAACTCATGGAAGTGGGGTTTAGACTTAGATAGGCTCTACGTTCTTGGCTGGATGCCAATTGTTCTGGCAGTTGTAAATCAGTGCATCCCCGGGGCCTAAAATTGCCAGTCCACACCTGAAGACTGCACTGGAGGACTCTCCCCTTGATTTCATTCCTGCAGTGGAGAAGATAATTCTTAGTCTGCTTTGTCACCAGTGGAACCCATGTTTTCTGGTCTCATGGTCTGTCTCCATAATCAGTCTCTCCCATGTCCACTCTTTTGAATACTTTATCAGAAGCATCTCTCCTATCCCATTCTTCAAGCATCTGAATTGGAGTGAGAAGTGGAGATCCAGGTGCATTTCTACCACAAGTATTGACCTGTGTGAACTACTCTGCATGTTCGAATTTCTCCTGTTATTTAGGCATGATCCATGGGATGCTATTTAGACTTAAATACTATCTATTGATATTGTAATAGTCATACTTACAGGGCTCTGCTATGCACATAAATCCCCTATGCTTTTATAGCTAGAAATAATTCAACATATAATATCTTGAGGTAAATTTGAAAATAGGATGGTCCTCAAATGTGTCTTGTCTGAAAGCAAAGCATACAACTCTAAGAAGGGTATGGTGTCTATAAATAATGGATCCCACATTTGCATCAAAAAAAAAAAGAAAGTGAGAAATATGAACAGTAAACAAAGGCAAAAAATAGAAAATAGGACACATAAAATTGGTGTTCATTCAACCATATTCATATCAGTTTGAATGTCAATGGTCTAAATATACCAAATAAAAGATTATTAGAAGGAATTAAAAATTCAAACTCCATGTGTATTCTGTCTAAAACAAACTCACTTAAATATATTAATGCCTAATATTAGCATGGTATATCTGTATTCATCTCTTTAACATTAATCAAATGAAAGCTAGAATAGACACATGAATTTCAAGCTGGGCTGATGTCAGAACAAGGAAAATTAGCATAGATAAAGATCAGAATTTTATAATGATAAAGAGACCAATCTTTTGAGAAGACATATTCCTCAGTGTGTATGTCTCAAAAACATGAGGGTACAACTGAAAAACAGCAGGAAAAATAGATGAATCCACTCTCATTCTTAAAATTTTAATACCACTTTAAAAGAAATGGAAAGTCATAGAAAGCAGGAAGTAAATTTTGATGAAATAGGTAAAAAACAAAACCATCAATCAACTGAATATAATTGATAGCAACAGACTACTTCTTCCAATGACAACTGAGTATACATTCTCAAGCTCACATGGAATAGTCAACATACAAAGACTGCATTCTGCTGTAAAACACTTCTGAACACATTTAGATAGTGGCTATGGGTTTATATTTTTAATTGCACATAATAACATGATTTAAAATAGTTAAAAGGGTAAATCTTACATTATGAAAATGTTATCACCCTGAGAAACATGTAAAATAGAAGGAAATGAAGGTACTAAGCAGTCAGACTGGTGAATCTGAGCAGAATTTTTCCAATGGTGGCTCTTTTCTGGGATCAGAATGAAAACACAGCCAAATAAGCCTGGGAAATAATTTAGCAAAATGAAGACTTTAAGCTTAGAAGAGTTATTTGTGATTATAACATGATGGCCATGAGATCCAAATGTAGCTTTTGTGTTTTCTGGGAGATGCATGCCTTTGTTAAATGACCAGTAGTGGCCCTGAGGAGGAGCAACTATACTATCAAACACCCGTGTATATGGAGAAATGCAGGGTCCATTTGGAAGCAAAGTCTAAACTTGAGCTGTGTCTTGAAAATTATTCTAGAAGTGTATTCACATAGCAAGCTGAAACACATTACTGGATTATGAAATCAATTTAGTGGGTCATTATCATCATTTTTGAAGAACACTAAATAGGCTATTAAAGATGAGTGGAATAAAATATTTACAGAGGCACAGGTAGTTATGCTTCTCTGGTTTCAGTTACAAATATGCATATTTGTACTAAGTGAAAATATGTTTTTTTTCCAAATTCTACTCAAAAAAAGATTCTGAAAAACAAATTAATCTACACTAGTTAGTAAAGAATCAGTTGCACTTTATTAACATTACATTGGTATAAAACAATCTATTAATTTCTTCAGTAAATAGCATAAAATTATACTTTTTTCATATATATGAAAAACATTACATAGAAAGTTGAATGACAAGGATTCTATGGAAAACTCAATAACTAGAGTGATTCTTGGCACAAGAGATACCTCTGCACAGGCCTCCTCTTCATCCCCCCATCTTTCTCTGAAATCAAAACACCTTTGTCTTCAGGCCACCTCCTGAGAAAATGTGCTATTTAGAGAGTACTATTTAGAGGCTGACTCAGGCAATTGGAAGAATTCTGCTCAATCCTTCAGTTGAGTCTATGCACCTGAATGAAAGGCCAAGCTCATATGAACAGACCAGGGAACTATCTAGTAAAACATCATCAGGATTACCTTGATGATGTCTTGTTTGATGCTGTGATGCATTGGCTATTCCTTTATTCCAGAAATGCATTCCATGCAATTTTCACTTCTGCAACCTTCTCTCTCCTCTAACACAGAACAATTTCATCCTTCAGGCAACATGTGAAAATAGGAGAAACTATTTCTAATCTATACTCAATAATGAGTTTGTAATCCATAGTAAATGGAATATTTTTAAACAAGAGACATATGTTAATGAATTCAAGAGAAAATACACAGAAAAAGCAAAATCAAATCTTAAACAAATACTGGGAACCACACCAAAAAGAAATATATCCAATAAATCAAGCAAATCACAAAGTATCAGGTAAAATATTGTACCATTATAGAAAAAAATACATTTATCAACTTATGTTAATGGATATGTTTAAATATAATACAAGTTACAGTATTATATAGAGAGAGAATGTCTGGAAAACAGGTATGAGTTAATCAGTGGAAACTGTATTAAGGATGAGAAATTATAGGGAAAGAAAGGAGAGACAAAGTACTTTTCACTTCTAATATACATTTTAATTAATATGTTTAATATGTCTTATGCATGTACAGGCCCACATGTGTTTACGCATTTGTGGTGTACTGGTATTGAAACCAAGGTCTCACAGTGTTTGGCAGTTGCTCTACCACAGAACAACCTCCCCAACCTTGTTTTACATGTCTTAAATTTAAAAAACAAGACTAAGTGGTAGTGTGGCAAAGTGATCGTGATAAAGTTTCATAAATAAGGAAATTCATAGACTCAATCAAACTGAGTTTGACTCAAAATCATTTGATAGTGTAGAAACATAGACTAACAAACATGCCCATATACATAAAGAAATTGAAAAATAAAATAATAATTTAATAAAAAGCACCTGTTTTAAATATGGAATCGGTAGTGCTTTAAATATGAGATCCTTATTGTTTAAATGTTCAAAAGAAAAGAATTGTGAACTGATTATACATATGATGCACATATAATCGCTTCTTTGGAAACATGTTCACAGTAGATTGTTTTATATGTAGAAATAAGCAGTCACATTAATTTATTTGACAGTGTGTCTGTTTATGTGGGTGTCCGTATGTTTCTATGTCTCAAACTTCTTTAGTATGATTAATCTCACATAAAATTGAGCAGTTTTCTATTAAGTTCACACAAGGACTAGACTTTATGGTGAAAGATTCTAGGGTGTGCATAATGATAGCAGTATATGGAAATATATGGAAAAGTCCAGAAAGCTTTGACATGTACAAAGAAATCAAGGCAACTCCTTCAAACCCACAAATTCCCTACCACTTTCCCAACATCCTGCTCGGCACCACCACCCCTACAATTCAGACTCCCATCACTACTGTCACCATTCTCCATCTTCTCCAGGTCATTTTTGCCCCAAGGAAAGGCATCATTTCTATAAACAGAAACAACATTTATTTCAAAAGCAGAGTATGGAAAAACAGTGTGTGAACTCAGTTCTCACTGAAAAATTCCCATGTGCATAAAACAACTAAAAGAACACATGCATAGTTTCATTCACTACTTACCCCTATACTTTCATGTAATAAAGTTTTAAACTATATATTGGGGTCTAATTTGTGCTGGGCACTGCCAGGTCAGTTCTATACATGCATCCCACACCCCTCTCTCCAAAAGAAGCAACATGGATGTTGGAGTACTTGCCATGCTGTATGATCTTAAAAGGACTGCATTACAGGTAAGAAGAGTCCAACAGTCACCTTGAGTCTTGAAGACACAGCATCTGAAAAATAAATGGTAAAGCTGCATGGGGAGAGGATGAAACTCAGTAAACTGTCATACCTAATGCTAACAGGCTACACTCTCCTCATAGAGAGGGAGTGAAGGAAGATGAAATCCTTCTGTGGCTTCAGCCATGGTTAATATCTTTTTTAGCCATTTCCTAGGACAGGGTGGTGGATTGCCAAACTGGTTTTGTGCCTGTCTTTTCCCTAGCAGATAGGTCCCCATAATCACTATTTTATGGTGACATGGAGTTTCTGGTTCATGTAAGACCTCCTCCCCAAATTGAGAGCATGGACCCAGAACCACAGTGCTGGGGTCCAGCCCTAGTAGGAATCCATGGGTTCCACACAGGTAAACTGGGTGTGGGGAGACAGCATCAGAGATGGATGGAGAATGAAAGACCCAGACTCTAGTTCTGGTGCAATCAATCCCACTTTATTCTGGGGAAGGCTGGGTTTATATACATTTTTATTCAGGCTACAATGGCAGTCTTGTGGTTAATATTAAAGAAGTTTCCAAAGCATAGGCAGAAAATAGCAACCTTACAGATTATCCTTACCTAATCACAATTGTTTTAAGAATATCTAACTACATAGATGAGCTAATGCAATGTTTATTTCCTTAATATCTAAACTCTATGTGACCTAAGACTATTCTTATTATTCTCATGGTTAAAGTGATAGACAAGTAATTTCATGTGACCATCTCTACTAGGTCCATCTGGTTAATATCTAAATTGCTGAGTTAAGGGCTACAGGAGGGCAGTGGTCCCAATGGTTATTGTGTACCAATGTTTATTATAGGGGTGACATATTCTTTGTAGGAAGGAAGGAATGTTGTAAAACCTTATTCTTTTACCTCACCAGCACACATAAACAAAACCATCGTTAAAATTTAGCCAGTCTGTTGGAGACAAAGGCAGATCTATAATTATTTTCTCCAGAGACTTTCAGGGACTCATTGCATGGTTGCAAAATTATTCTTAATTTTGTTAGTGGTAAAGACCCATTGTTTTTCATATTGTAGGTAATATTTTCTGGAATTTTTGTTGTATTCCCCTTGTCCACTTAAGCAATTCATTCAGACTGAAATGAGTAATATATTATCAGCAAAACACAGCAAAAAATACACCATGCCCCGTAGCAAAACATCCAGCAATTCCTTTTAGGATGAGCCTTTGCAATCATCCTCCAGAGGGTCTTTGTCAAGCACTGGATGGAATTCCGGATGCCCCCGCACCACAGAAAGAGTTAAGTGGAGAGACCAGATTTTCAAAGCCAAGAACAGCATTTATGTATGATAGGTCAAAATTCGTTCTATTGTCATGTTTAACTAATTAGATCAAATATAAAAATTGAAAAAAAAGACAAGGATAGACCTAGGGACCCTTTCCAAACATCTAATTTTCCTGATTTAGTGAAATGGTTTTCACAGACTTCTCACATTATGTTCACCTCCCTCAGTTCCCCTTCATAGTCTGCAAGGAAGGAGGCATACTAATACATTGCAGAAGCTACTGCCAAGTGCCACAAAGTTTATAGAGTTGATTTCATGCTATCTAGCAATGTCACAAAGGCATATACAATTGGAAATATTTATTTGCTTTGTAAGAATCTGTGCCAAAGTTACAATGCAAAAAGATAAGGGATGATCCATAATAGCAAAATCTAGAAACATGAAAGATATTCACAAAGAGAAGACTGCTTGAATAATCTAAGATAAACTTGAGGACTATGCAGGCATAAAAAAACAATACAGAATCCCTTTCTTTCTTCTATGGAGTGATTTCCAAGATCCATTGTTATGTAAAAAACAAGGGTCAGAAAAAAACTGTAAGCTGCTGCTGTCCAAAAAGAATTCATAACCTACATGTGGCATTTCATACTTCAAATTTAAATTAAATTATAACTCACTTCCTTATTTTATGCCATATTTCATGGACTCAACAGCCACAGATAGCCAGTGACAATCAACTTACTTTGAACAGAAAATTTTCAGACAGCACTTTTATTTCTGAAGGAATTTACTTCAGAAAATGCTGGATAGAATATGCCACATTTGATTTGTTAACTATATCATATTTGATTATCTTATTAAATATTGGACAGTTGAAACCAAAACTGCAAAAATAAGATTACCTGTATTGGTATTTCCAGGTAATTTTCCAATTCCCAGGATGGAAGCACATGATGTCCACTCTCTTAAAAACATAATAGATACTTACTGGTTCTTAGCACTGAAAAGGATGAGAACCAAAGAGCACCACAGAAGCAATGAGCAATTCTTGGATTCTGACCATGTGAAACATTTGAGGGTTTTTTATGAGAACCATCATTGTAAAAAACAAAAACAATGCAGAAGAAAAATTTGAAAATGTTAAGCCTGGCATATACAATAGCAGCTGAGGTTCATGTAAAATGTCGCAAACTTTGTGATTGGCAGTTGGTATCATCTAGTAAAATTACACAGGAATACACTCTTGAAACCTGTAAAGATTAATTGGGGTCCAGCTATACAGGTTAAGGAAAGAGCTAATAAAGAGGCAAACACACAGGATGGCAAAAAGCATGAAGTGACTCTTGTGGAGAAGCCGGTTCAGTTTATTATCTATTCCACAGTCATTTCAAGTTCCCTGCTGAGATGAAATTTCCTGGGGTTAAAGACAATACATAACTGAAAGAAATCAAAGGAAAAAACTTATTTTACTTGCTAGACTCTTGTGAACACACATTGCAAAAAAAATGAAGTTATTAACAAGATGAGGAAGTCACAAAAAGAGCAGCAAGGCAAATTGACAATCCTCATTACTCCATAGATAACCAAAAGCAAATAGTCTAATCAATAAATGGGCAAAGGAACTTAACAGGAACTTCTCAAAAGAAGAAATATGAAGAATCAACAAATATATAAAAATGTGTTCAGCACCTCCAATAATTAGAGAATAAAATTAAAATTATACTGATATTCCACCTCACTCCAGTCAGAATGGCAATTACCAAGAATATATGTAACAACAAATGTTAGCAAAGATGTGGGAAAAGGGATGACCAAATATTGTAGGACTGCAAATTGGGACAACACCTCTGGAAAGCAGTATGGAAATTCCTCAAAATGTGGGAATGGATGTGTGACATTGAGGCAGGAGAATTATTAGTTCAATGTCAGCATCAGCAATTTAGAGAGACTCTACACAACTCAGTGAGATCCTATCTCTAAATAAAACATAAAAAGCTCTGGGGGTGTGACTCAGTGATTGAACACCAATGATTTCAATTGCTGGTACAAAAGAAACCCAAAACGAGGAATGAAACCACCATTTGACCCACTTATCCTACCTCAGAATATAGCCCAAGTATGTGAAATTAGCATAGTACAGACACACAGCCACATTAATGATTACAGTAGCACAACGCAAAATAGCTAAAGCATGGAACCAAATTAGTGGCCCATCGAAACAAGAATGAGTAAAGTTATCATCTTACAAGATGATTAGGGTAGTAATGGGAAAGACAATAGAATAAATCTAACCTAATTTTTATAAGTACACATATGAAAACAACTAAGTAAATCCAAACAACTTGCTCACACACAAAAATTAGGTCATAATTAGAACAAGATATATCCATGCTTGTATAATTTCATCAAAATGGATTCAAATGTCATGCATAAGAACTAATGAAAAATAAAAAATAAAAATAAACTTTACAAAAATATACTATAAAAATTGACTTGTGAGAATTTTCAAAAAACCTTAGATTTTACAAAATCACAAATGCACACACTATAGAGTCATAGAATGGAGGGAAGGAAAATGTGTTACATATTTCAACCCTGCCATTTCTACTCCACAGTAGGACATTGTGTAATAAGAAAAAACTATCAACCCCTGCTTTCTCTCTCACTAGCAAAAGGGAAGAGTGAAACATGCAAACATTTATGACTTTCTTCAAACCCTTAATAAAACTAGTTTCGTCTCCACAAATACCTGAAATAACAGTTCAATTTTGGTTGATATTACCAAAGGTATTCAAGATGGGCTTAACAAATTGTAGGTTCTTAAGAAGAAATATGGATAAACTTTGACAGTGAGAAAAGGTACACATACATCTAGAAAATATAAAGCTTAAAAACAGGATGGGGAGGCAATGAAAGTCTATCAAAGCTCTTGTCAGTATTACCTGAATAAATTCAAATCATAGAGACCAACAAAATGTACTCACTTTTTAATGTTCATGCTTTTTTTGCTACTTATTAATTGATTACACTTACAACTTTAATTTATATCATGAGGTTTTAAAGAATAAAAATGACTAAATCTAACTTATTAATACATGCATTATCACATAATTAGTAAGTTCATTTTTAGTAAACTTTACTTAGGTTCTAGTAGCATCCATTAAGAATACAATATATTAGTCAGTCAGGTGAGCACACGATCATAATCCCAGTGCCTCAGGAGTCTGAGACAGAAGGAATGACTGTTCAAGACCAGCCTCAGTGACTTAGAAAGACACTAACAAAAAAAACAATAAGGGTTTAAATTTGCTGATGATATAGACCAGTTGTAAATTTCACAGGACTCAATTCTCAATACAATATAAAAAGAATATATAATACACTATACACACCATGTTGTACAAAAAACTTGATTTGTGCCCATCAAAATATAAATTTGCAGGTCCAGTCACAGTCCACCTGGATCTCCAGTGACAACAGGCCCAAGACTCAGATATCCAGTGCCATGCCCTGTGCAGTCTCAGTGCCACACTGTGGCTCCCCATCTACCAACAATTTGGATTTCCTCTGACTGCTTTCAAGGATAAATACCAACCTGGATGCTGCCATCTTTAGTTATGGAAGCTTTTATCCTGGAACACTACATTATCAAGTACCTCTCATACATCAGACTACTGAAGACTGGGAGCATTGAATAGTGTATTATATTTTATTGTAGATATAATCTAAATTATGCCCTATAATTTCTATATCCACTTACATTGAGGATTATTGGGGGAAACAATTCAATCGATAGAATAATTTACTGTATTGATTGTTCAATGAGAAAATAGTCTTTCTTTCCTCTGATAAATTCCATTTGATCTTCACTTATAAGCATTTTGTTTCACATTGTGTTTAGTATATTTTTAGACATTTTTCAAATTTTTAAGAACATTTACCTGTATTTTTAGTTTTCTTGGGATGTCTTTGATTTGGGCATTAAGGTATTACTACCTTATACTGATTTGGTACATATTCTGCTTCATTAATTTTTTCTTTGAAGATTTTGTAAAATATTAATTGTATTTTGTGATTGTTAATTCACCAGTAAAATAGTTGGGATATGGGATTGAGAAAATATTTTAAGCTATCAATCCATCCTCTGTATTTTTATGTATTGTCTGTCCTCCTATTTCTTCTTTTTCAGTAAGTGTATCTTACTAGGAATTTTGTCCCTTTCATCTTCTTTTATACTTTGTTAGAAATATTTTTCAGAGTATTCCTTTTTTAAAAATGTTTATTAACATAAGTCTGTAATGACAATCTCTCCTTATTTTAGTAATTTAGTGTATTGTTTTTCAAAAGTCATTCTTGTTAAAGGTTTGAACTTTTCTTCAACAAACCAAGTTTTGTTTGATTTTCTCTTTATACTTTTATAATATTTATTTTTGTTCTGAAGTTCTTTTTCTCCTAGATTCTGCTTGTTTTCTTCCTTTCACCTATTTCTTCTGGTGGAAGTTTAGGTTATTGATTTTGGTTTTCTTTGTAGTCAAAAATTGTATAGAAATTTTATGAAGGGATTAGAATGAATGGTTCTTGCACATTTTTTGTACAGTCTCTCTTTGTATGTGTTTGTGTGTGTGTGTGTATGTGTGTGTGTGTGTGTATACATTGGTAGAATTTCAATAAAATCCTTCATTAGCCTTCACTTTCTGCTTTTGTACAGCCTCAAATTTAGCTAAGTTTAGATCTTGAGACCTTGTCATATCTTTCTTTCTTGTCACTAAAAATTATGTAAGATCTTTTTAAAGATTACTATTACTCTGCATTCTTTTTTTATTATTGTAGACAAATGGGATACATGTTGTTTCTCTATTTGTACATGGAGTCAAGGCATACCATTTGTGTAATCACAAATTTACATAGTGCAATGATGTTTGATTTATTATTTTTTTCCCTTCCCCCTACCCCTCCCACTCCTTTTTTCCCTCTATACAATCCTTATTTACTTCATTCTTACCACCCTCCTTATCCCTAACCCTAAACCTAACCCTAACCCTAATGCTAACCCCTCCCACCCCATTATATGTCCTCATCCACTTATCAGTGAGATCATTCGTCCTTTAGTTTTTTGAGATTGGCTTATCTCACTTAGCATGATATTCTCCAATTTCATCCATTTGCCTGCAAATGTCATAATTTTATCATTCTTCATTGCGGAGTAATATTCCATTGCATATATATGAAACAATTTCTTTATCCATTCATCAACTGAAGGGCATCTAGGTTGGTTCCACAATCTGGCCATGGTGAATTGAGCAGCAATGAACATTGATGTGGCTGTGTCTCTGTAGTATGCTGATTTTAAGTCCTTTGGGTATAGGCCAAGGAGTGGAATAGCTGGGTAAAATGGTGGTTCCATTCCAAGCTTTCTGAGGAATCTCCATACTGCTTTCTAGAATGACCAGACTAATTTGCAACCCCACCAGCAATGTATGAGTGTACCTTTTTCCCCACATCCTCGCCAATACCTATTGTTGTTTGTGTTCTTGATAATCGCCATTCTAATTGGGGTGAGATGAAATCTTAGGGTAGTTTTGATTTGCATTTCTCTTATTACTACAGATGTAGAACATTTTTTCATATATCTGTTGATTGCTTGTACATCTTCTTCTGTGAAATGTCTGTTCATTTCCTTAGCCCATTTGTTGATTGGGTTATTTGTAGTCTTGGTGTTGAGTTTTTTGAGTTCTTTATAGATTCTGGAAATTAGTGCTCTATCTGAAGTGTGAGTGGCAAAGATATTCTCCCACTCTGTAGGCTCTCTCTTCACATTACTGATAGTTTCCTTTGCGGAGAGAAAGCTTTTTAGTTTGAATCTATCCCAGTTGTTGATTCTTGCTTTTATTTCTTGTGCTATGGGAGTCCTGTTAAGGAAGTCTGATCCTAAGCCAACAACTTGAAGGTTTGGACCTACTTTTTCTTCCATAAGATGCAGGGTCTCTGGTCTGATTTTAGGGTCCTTGATCCATTTTGAGTTGAGTTTTGTGTAGGGTGAGAGATAGGGGTTTAATTTCATTCTGTTGCATATGGTTTTCCAGTTTTCCCAGCATCATTGGTTGAAGAGGCTATCTTTTCTCCGTTGCATATTTTTGGACCCTTTGTCTAGTATGAGAAAATTGTATTTGTTTGGGTTTGTGTCCATGCCCTCTATTCTGTACCATCGATCTACCTGTCTATCTTGGTACCAATACCATACTGCATTCTTTTCAATATTTGGATCATTCTTATATTTTTTCAATTTGGTTTCTCATCATGCAATATTTTAAAATTTTTATTACTCAAAATATATTGTCCATAATAGTTTCTAGTTTTTGAATACTAAACTAAAAGCCTAAACTCTGTCAATTTTACCAAAAAATGAGATTTTTTTCCTACAGTGCTTAGAATTTTTTTTCTTATTTTATCTATGTATAATTTCAGTTTATGTCTGAAACAAAGCATAGTCTATCTTTAAGAGTTGATATTTATTATATTTTATAATACTTAATTACTTCTATTAACTGAAATATCCAATTGAAAAAAATATTGTGTAATTTGTGTGTAAATAGCAGTCTTGTATTCAAGTTTATTCTGTTGTTGTCATCTCTGCCATCACACTAGTGCAGTAATGGATGAATTTTAATAACTAACAGGGTTAGTTTTTCAATATAAAGTATCTTTAAATTATTTCTTATGTAGTTTCTCATGTTCATTCTTCTAATAGTATTGAAGTAACTTTCTCTTTCAAATATAATCACCAACAAATTGGAAATAATTTAAATTATTTTGATAATTTATGGTGATTTGAAATCTTGACCTTATTGAATATCCTTTTCCAAGAAAAATGATACCTACATATATTCTGTAGACATATAAATGTTAGATCTTTCTTTGTAACTTAGTTTTAAAGTTTCTTCTTAATACACTGTGAATATTTATTAAAAGATTAAAGCATTGTATTTTTACTATTGCATTTTAAAATGTAAATTTTGGTCCTTTAAATTTCTCCCACAAGTATGTTACCATAGTTTAGATTAGACTAAGCAGTCTACCAGAAGTGACTAGAACAGCTAGTTTATAAAAAGACATTCATTTATAGGGTAGATGTAATCTGTATTGGAGATGCACATAACACACAGATGGGGGCTTCCCAAGGCTCAGCTAAGAATTTACTGCTACTTAGGAATAAGGAAATGTGGTAGATAGGAAATATTGGCAAATCCAGGCTTTGAAATAAGTCCTCTGGTAGGTTCAAGAAAATCCATCAGAAATGTGGTTGTCTTATGAGAATGAAGAGGTTAAATTAGTGTCTTCAGGAATGAAAATGAATGAACAGAATTCTGAGACAGACTCAGAGCTTGCTTGTCCTTTGAATCATCTGCAAAATTATAAAGTCAAGCAAGAGACAACCAAGAAGGAAAGACACCTGAGGACAAAGTAAATTTTCCTAAAATCTTGCTGAACTTTGGAGACAAAGATGAGAGTTCAGATGAGTGATCAACCCCATAAAATAAATAGATACTGATCTGAAAAGCAAGAAAGACCAAACCAGAGTTTCAAGAATGAGCAATAGTGTCTCTCTCTCAACCTTAATGAACCAAAAAATTTTAGAATACATACACACACACACACACACACACACATACATGTACAAATATATATACACAAAATGTATGTATAAATTTTCTGACAAGTTCATCATTCTGCATTTTTTGTAGGGGCTAATATTTTCCATATGGATGTCCACATTTAAAAAAAATATTACTACACCTGTCATGTACCAGATAAGTACTCTGATATTGATTTTAGAAGCTAATATGAAAGTAACCTAATATATTTTATGACTTTGTATTTGAAAATGTTTCATAAATGAGTTGTAGAAAATATTAAAGAAATATGGCATGTGGGATTTTCTTAAAAGCAGAAGAACTTTTTCTCAAAATAATGCCAACAATGCAGTAAGAAGGCATACAGTGCTAGATAATTATCCTATATTTTCTGCACAAAGCTCATTGATAAGGTTTAATCTTCATACAAATAAATAACTAAAGACAATATTGCAATACACAGAAGAAACACCTAAAAGACAAAGCAGTCAGTTTATTCAAATGAATATCAAAATACTTAATAAGCTTAAGAAAATAGTTAAATAAATTATTTATAAAGGAAGTGAAAATTAAAGTTACAAGAGAGCAAAAATGTATCTATCAGGATGACTAATATGAAAAAATAAAATATATTAAATATTGTTTATGACATCGGTGCAGTATGTACTCTCATGTGATACCAGTACAACCACTGTGGAAAATTATGTGTTGTACTTAAAACTATATCTCATGACCTATACATTGCATTGCAAGTAAATATCTTTCAAATATAAATAGGTATATATCTTTCATCTTCTTAAAAATGGGTATAAATAATAGGCTTATTTAGTGTAATCTAAAAACTATAAATTACCCAAAAATGCACATGGATAAGAGACTGGATAAATATATGTATAAGTATAATGTACATTTTCTCAGTGAAATATTTTTTATGATCATAATAATAATAATGTATGGTATGATTAAAATTGCTAAGGTATTACATTTCAAATATCTATGCACAAAATACAGGTAAATGGGGTGATGAATTTGTAAATTAGAGATATTTAGCATTATGCATTATATGCATATATCAAAACAGCACACTGCAGTTCATAAATACAATGAATAAATGAGGTAACCAGGCAAAGACAAAGCAAGAATATTCAGAGAAGAAAGAATTGGATTACAAGAGCCTTAAGGAATAAGGAAATTAATCACATAATAGGATTAATTGAGTGGTACCTGAAGGCAGGTAGGGAATGGCTGAAGAATGTGGGACAATGGGGTCTGACTTTGGGGTATAAGTTTTGAATCTTGTGAGCGGAGACTCTCTCTTTCTCTCTCTTTCTCTGTCTCTGTCTGTCTGTCTCTCTCTCTCTCTCTTTCTCTCTATCTCTCTCTCTCTCTCTCTCTCTCTCTCTCTCTCTCTCTCTCCCTGTCTGATAACCATGAGAGCAGCATATCTCTTCCACACAATTTTTCCATGATATTCTGCCTTGCTTCAAGTTCCAAGGAATGGAGCCAGACGTCCATAGACTAATACCTCTGAAACCATGAGCCCTCAAAAATTTCCTCCTCTGCAATTTTTATGGTTGTGTCTTTTAGTCACAGCAATGAAAAAGTTGACTAAAACAGAAAGAAACTACAGACCAATATACTTGATGAACATAGATACAAAATTTCTTAAAATGCTGGCAAACTGCATAGGAAAGCACATTAAAAAGATCAAGTGCATCATGATAAAGTGGGTTTTATCCCAGGGATGCAATGTTGGTTCAACATACAGAAATCAGTAAATGTAATACAACACATAAATTGACATAAGGACAAGAAACATGTGGTTATTTCAAGAGATAAAGAAAAAGCATTTGAAAAAGTAGAACCCACATTTTTAATTCACTAGAGAAACTAGGGATAGAAGGAAATTACTTTAACATCAAAAAGGATATATATGATAAACCAAAGGAAGATATTATACAAAAGGAGAAAAATTGAAAGCATTTTCTCTACAAACAGGAAGAGACAGCATGCCCACTTTTTCCACTATTATTCTGCAGAGTCCTTGAAACTCTAGCCAGGGAAATTAGGCAAAAGAAGGAAATTTAAAAATATATATATAGGAAAAGAAGAGTTCCAATTATTTCTGTTTGCTGGCTACATGATTCTATATTTAGCAGAAGAAAAAAGCATCCACCACAAAACTTCTAGAGTTCATAAATAAATTGAGCAAAATAGAATACAATGTCAACAACCATAAATCAATGATATTCTTATCTACAATGATCAATCTGCTGAAAAAATTAGGAAAATGATACCATTTACAGTATCTTCAAAAATAAATAAAATACTTGGGAATCAATCTAACAAAAGTGGTAAAGGACTTCTACAATGAAAACTAAAGAACACTAAAGAAGAAAATTGGTGAAGACCTTAGAAGAAATACAAAATAGGTCTGGGGATGTAGTTCAGTGTTCAAGTGCCCCTGGATTTAATCCCCAGTACAATCCAAATAAGAAAAACATGTCATATGCATTACTGGTTGAAGTTGAGATATTTATAATATATCAAAGAAGACAGAGTTCTTATACTAGTAAGAATCTAATGCAGGGGTCAAGAGGAAAATTACTACTGGAAATATAAATTAGAGATAAATGAAGTGAAAGGGAGATAGATAAAATATAGAAATAGTGAAAACTGTTCTTGAGAAAACCTATAGAAGGAAAGAAGTCCATAAAATATTTGTATATGAGATGAATATAAAGACAGATAATTTAAAAAATTTAAATTGCTAAGAACTGAGATGGAGCTATGACAGTAAAAGATTAGCTCTTGATAACACATGTGGCATTCATCACTGACAACTATGAAGTGACACCCTTCAATATGCCCTTGAGTCCCGTCAAAATCCTACCTTTCCCAAACACATATTTAATATTTATCCATTTAAAAATGTTAAATGATATATGGTGATTGTACACATTTATGTGTCACACATATTATATTTTGATGTGTGTATAAACATCAGGATACTTAGAAAATCTGTCATCTGAAATGTGAATCATGTCTTGTTTTGGGGACATTCAAATTTGTGTTTTCTCTTTTGAAATACATAAATTATTATTGACAACAGTCACCCACTTATGCTAGGAACCATGAGTACTTAATCTCTCCCATATGCTGTGAGAGCATACATAATAGATCATAATCTTAGTCTAGAGACTGAGAAAAATTTTTCTCAGTTGCATGACAAATAGATCAAATTATGAAGGGTTTGAAACAGATAGGTGAGAAGTGCAAATATTCCTTCAAGAACATAAAAAGGAATGATAAAATGTCCTCAGAAAGGCATCATAAATTATTAGAGTCACTGGTAAACATTACTGGAAAATCAGGGAATGCATATTAGGCTGGGCATTAATGGAGATAATGTTAAAAAAATAGGCAAGGTCCAAATCACATTTGTTCCTTTTCTCTATCTTAGAGATACCAGTAGAAATATTTTAGCAAAAGAAAATCATTAAAGTTTTGAAGCAGTGTGCTGATCTGGTGGGGGACATTAGTATTTCCATTGAATAATGTTATTTTCCTGTAGTCTGGAAAGCAAGTTCAATGACAAAAGATTGCACTTAGCAAAATGACTAAGAAAACAGCTCTTCAGGAGAAACTAGATAAAATTGTCTACTTGGTGCAAGAAAAGATGTAGAAGAGGAAATAATTTCCAATATTAGGACTTGAAATAGGCAGAAAACACACACCTTGTATGCTATAATTTTTTTAAAAAGAAGTGACATTGAATAAAAATTCTAGAACCCACGTGATCTCTCAGAGAGAATTATTTTTAAAAGGATTCATCGAATGTAAAAAATGCTAGACAAAAGGACTGGTCCTGAGACACACTCCCTAAGCCACCAAAATTATCGATAAGAAGCACTTGGGAAATTGTCTTCGAGCTCTAAAAGGTCAGAGTATTTTACAATGGAAGTTAATGGAAAAGAACATATATTGCTCACATTGAACCTATGTTGGCTTTAGAAGGACAATGGGAAGTTAGGAAATTTGGAGGAAAGGGCAAGTATGGGAATGTAAGAATGACTGCTGCTCCTTAACTGTAGGGAATGTAAAGCACCTTGGTGCTCATGCTCCTGGGACTTTGAATTGAGGGTTGAAATGTACACTTATGAGTTAGGAGCAATTCTTTTTAATCTGTTTTCTCTGTTCTTTTGGAACTATTATTTGAATAGCTTTCTTAATATCTCCTTTCTTCCATTCTCTGGCTTATAACAAAATTAAGACATCTCATTTTCTTAATAATGGAAATTGTAACTTAGTGGTTTTAACTTAGAAACTAGATATAAGAAAGTATGAATCAATAAAATAGGGCAAACCTTTCACTTTCCAAATTTACCTTGAGGCAGAAGGAGTTTCAGTGTGAATTATGGATGGGTTGAAATTGAGATGCTCTTTACAAGTGTAGGCACAGAAGTTCAGAAGAAAATGTGGCATTAAATATAGATTTGAATATGTTTTCTTAAAGTGAATACATAAATGACTAAATCAAAAAGACATTTAACAAGTTTATTTGTTAGCAAAATAAGCAGACCCTACTCACTGGCGAATAGTAGAAATTACACAGGTAACTAAGTTACTTGCCATAGGTCATCTGGAAACATCAAAGAAAGATGTAAAGCAAAATAACTGTATATATATCACCAATAAAAAAAGTGGAAAAACCAAAATAAAATAGAAAGTGCAAGATTTTATAAAATTATATTGAGACCAGAACGCATTTTCTTTAAATTGCACTGCTTTCTTTGAATGTATGATACACTACATTCATTAGAAATTTTATTCATACACATGACTATGTCAACTTCATAATCTTTTAAGTGGATGTTTTATATATATTTTTTATTATTAATAGTAAAAATTTAAACTTCTTTTTTTTTTTTTTTTTCAGGGCCGAGGACCAAACTCAGGGCCTTGGGCATGCAAGGCAAGTGCTCTGCCACTGAGCTAAATCCTCGACCCCAACTTCTTATTTTTAATTGTAATTTAACTTATAGTTACATATTTTTATTGCAGACATTGAAAAAATACATTTTATCATAGTTTTTTATCTTATTACCTCATAATAATGTTTCTATTTTTTCACTGGAGTTGTTTAGCACTATTTGTCAGACATCAGAGTAGCACTGATTATCACCATTACCTTCAGAATGAGAGTACATATATTAGTACTTTGTGTGTAATACAGAAACATGGTTCAAATAATTTTCCCCAAATCATAAACCAGTTAATTTTCTGAAAATTTTAACTCATTATAAGTTTTGTACTGGTATAGTACATCATTCTGTTTCTAATTTGAATTTCTCTATTGTCTAACAATATTGAATTTTTGAAGTTTTTATTTGCATTTTTATGTCTTCCTTGAATTGTCTGTTCCAATATTTTGCAAATTATGAAAATTGTACACTAATTGGGTTATTTCTTATTGAACTTTGAATGTTCTACACCTGTCATGCCTAACTGTATTGTTTGTACATATTTTGCCCTTGTGTGTGGTTTGTTTAGATTGTATTTATATCTCAGAAATTTTTATTTTTAAGTAGTCTCTTTTTATAGTTTATCTTTCATTCTACATAAAATTTTTTTGCCTACTCACATCATTTTTTGTAGTTTTTCCTCTATTTCAGGTTAAAGTTTCTTTCTGTGATGTCTAGTTAGCTATTAATGACCCATACTACACACACTGTATTTTTGTATTTTGAGGTTTATTTTTATATTTGATTTTTAACATAAGAAGGCCATCACATCTTCTATCTTGAACATATGAAGTGTTTATTTTTTAATAATTGTTTAGAGTCTTTATTAGTTTACTTAACTATTTATGGGTCAATTTTGTGGATTTATTTTATTGTTCTTTATACATCATATATTCCTGATATTTTGCCATTCTTGATAATTTCCATTGGATACTGGAACTGTTAATTTTATAATGTTTTATATTGATACAAATTCTCTTGTTGCAATTATTATTTTGTTAGTTTTATTATTTTATGGTTATTATTCTTTGCAGAAATTGGGATTGAACTCACATTACCATGGAACTACATACCCAGCCCTTCATGTATTTTTTTTGAGATGGGATCTCACCACGTTGCCCATGCTGGACTAGAACTTGGGATCCTCCCGCCTCCACCATCCACATAGCAGAGACTGCACATGCTTGCCACTGCAAAGATAGAAAACAAAATTGATTTTACATTGGACACTTTTTGCTTTAAACTAGGGATTGCACTCCATCTCTCTGGTTGGATCATTTCAATAGAAGTCTCTACTCTCACTGACTTACTGTCCTCAGGAAAACAGGTGGAAGTGTCCATTCCAGGCTGTGGGGAGAAGGTGACACATGTGCAGCAAGTCACCATGCCACCATCATTCCCTTCAGCTCCGTGCATACAGAGCACAGTCCAGGAGTAGAAGGAGCCCACACCTGGCCCACAGCCTCAGCAGAATGTTGCTCCTTGCCTTGGACATGGCCCCACATGTGCTGGTGAGTGGGCAATGCTGTCCATTGTTCCTGCTGCCCTGAGCCAGAGGGTGTGTGGGAAGAGGGCATGAGCAGGAAAAGGGGGCTCAGGCCCAGCGGGAAGTGGAGGGCAGAGGCACAGCATTGGGGCTCCCCATGCCAGTTACCCAATGGGTCTGGTGCCAATCTTGGGTCACTCAGGCATTTTCATGGGTTGGGTAGAATGTGCGTGCATGTTTGTCTCACTCCTCCTGGAGACCATCTCTGACCACCACCTCCTATGCTTGTTGTGGCTTTGGTCTCCAGGAGAGACCTAAATTTAATTTTGGGATTTGGAGAAACAATATCAATAAATTAAGGTTAGTGTAGTCATGGCATAGAGGAAGTCAAAAGTAAATATTTATTTTTAGTACCAGCTATTGAACTCAGGGGCACTTAACTCTGATCCACATCCCCTGGCCATTTTTATATTTTTAGAGAAGGGGTCTTGCTATGTTGCTGAGACTGGCTTTGAAATCACATTCCTCCTGCCTCAGGCTCCAGAGCCACAAGGAATGTATATGTGCACCACTGTGCTTTACTCAAAAGTAAATTTTGATGTCGTAGAAAATAATCATCCAACAAAGATTTTGAATATTGGAGCATTTGAATGGTGGTGATAGTTTGGTGAGAGTAATCTAAAAGCAGTTTTAGACCAGTTTGGGCAGTAATTTGGCATTATTGAGACTTGTTAATTGCACATGATCTATACTAACTTGTTAGGTAAAAATAGGAAAGAGATTTAGCCTTCAAGGATTATTTTCTTTTAGACAGATTGAAATAAAACATTCCATTTTCTATTATATGTACAGAAAATGAAGACACAGCACAAGGAAAAGTGTGTTTTTATGGCCTTAGGACCTCTCCAAAGCAACAAGGCATATACATGTATGATAGCAATACACCATGCAGACAAGCACCTCAGCTCAATTCAGCAATTATAAACTGAGCACCTATTATGTATATGCTGCTGTGCTTAGAGCTGGTATAAAGACATGGATACACAGTCCCTGGTAGGCACCCATAACTTAGCTCAAGTAGCTTAATATAGCATCTCAGATGCAACATAAAGGCATACTAAGGCACACAAGGAACACTAAGAAGGCAGCATAAACTTTGCTAATGGGAGTTCACTTAATGATGGACTTTATGGAGGGGATGTGATTACACTGGGCTAGGCATCAAAGAATCATGAGAAAATTTTTGGTAGACAGAGTGATGAGAGTGTGTGGGCAGGGATCAGCTAGAAACAAGACACAGATGTGAACAAGCTTTTTGCATTGGGGAGGTGCAAAAGCTCAGTAAGATGGGAGGATAAATCAAAAGGGAAGGGGAATGACAGGAGATAAGGAAATAGCCAGTGTCCAAGGGGCACAAGTCTTCACTGTTTTTGAAATCACCCTGAAGGCATGGATTGGGAAAGGAGAGGCTGGATCCAGTTAGGGTGCTATCATAATATTCTAGGTGAAGGACAGTGAGGATGTGGGACAGGGTCAGAGGAGATGGATCTGAGGGACTTAGGGAATGCCATCAGTGGGAAATGGGGACTAACTTGGGGTTGGGAGAAAGTTAGAAGTTGAGTATGAAGAAGGTAAGGGACAGAGTAAGCTAATGGGTAAAGAGTTAAGAGTTCATTTGGGAGCATGCTGAGTTTGAGGCGATTGTAGAAAATTTGGGTGAAAGAATCCAGCTATACCTGGAGAGGAGTGTTTGGGGCTGAAGAGGAATTAGGGAATCATGAACATGTTAGGTGCATGGAAGTGGATATGGTCACTCTTGGAGAGGGTCTGGAGTCCAGAGAACTAGGGACTAGGTGGTCAGGGAAGTTGTGGGATGAGTGTTGAAAGACAGGTAGTTTAGAATTCTGTGGCTCTCTGTGTGTTATATGAGCTCAGGATAATCAAAGTGATGCTCATAAAGGGATGTTAGGGAGTATAAAAACCAGATTAAGGGGGAACCTAGATCTCAAGCTAAGGATGCTGTCTTTTTTCCTCCAAAAAACTGTGACTTTTGAATGTCTTACAGTGACAGTTTGGTAGCAGTGTGCAGAACCAATGAGGAATGGGGACCTGAGACAGGTGAACTGGTTAGGTAACTGTGTAGGATACCTTCAGTAAAGTGATAGGAGCTGAATGCATAAGGAATGGAAATGAGAGGATACGCAGGAGCATAAATTCCAGGAAGGTTCAGAGGACATGACATCATGCACCATGGCAACTGGGATGTGGGGTGGTGGACAAAGCCATGAGCACAGTGATCCCACTTTGTTTTAACCATGTTTGTGGCACCTGAAACATACTTGTACCCTCAGTGTTCATGGAGGGGACAAATGATACAGTTGACAAAAAAAAAAAAGTTTTAAGAAACACTGAATGTAAAAAGATGATGATGAATTCTAATTTGAACATGGCCATTGGAAGTAGAGATGCCAGTAAAGAGTGAGGGGATGGGATGGGACACACCCAGAGTTGTGCATGGCTTCAGCCCATCAAGTATTGAGGACCTGAGTACTACAGGAGGAATAAAGATGAGCTGATGCCTTTTAAGGAGTACAGAAAGGTAGCAGACATATATACAGAATACCATAATATGAGGCAGAACATGCTTAATATTAAAGAAAAAAAGTTATTATACTGTGTCCTAAAGATAAAACAGGGAGAGAAAGCCAAACTGATTTGGGGAAGATGAGGAAAGTCTCCTTTGATGAGGTGGTTTTTTTGATGGGCAAAGGAAATGAAGAATATATAAGAAGGCATTGGAGAGCATGATCCTGAAAAAGGGCTGTGGGCAAGGACCTAGGTGGGCACATCTGATCAAGGCCAACTCCCCTTGTTTGGCCAACATGTGGGTTTTTTACTTGATTCAGTAACTACTTTGAAAATTGAGTGGAGATGAATAGTGAGATCCTGATACAAGGGTCCTTCCCCTTCCAAGTGAATGCCCAGGTGCTTCCTTCCCTGGCAGCCTGCAGGATCAGGAGCTTCCTATGGCCACATGTTAAAACAAGCATTCTGGGTAGAGGAAGTGATTGCATAGGTTTCTCTTGTGGCTTCTTTCTTTAGCACTTTGCCCTGGTCAACCTTGCCTGCCTGAATCCACAAGCACACTGTTCCAGAGATAACTCAAGGCAGGATTTATAGGAACTTTCTTTTAAAAGGAACCAAACAGTTCTTTAAGACCACAGGGTACTTAGGGAGAACAGAGATGCATGAGAGGAGTGGGTGATGTCATTTGACAGTTTATTTGCACACATTATAGAAGGCATTTCAAACATCTTGCACAAGGCAGTGGATTCTGAGGTATTTATCCCTTGGACAGCAGTGTGCATCATCTTATGTCCAGAGAGTTTTGGGTACTGATTTTAGACAATGAAAATCTTAATTCTAATTCTTAATTATCACTTAGGAGATTAGAAAGCAATAGGTGTGTGTTTTGATCTTGTTTGTGAGAAATGTAGCTGTTCTGTGTTTTGAAAACTGTCCTATTTTTGTTACTGGACGTTGAGCCCAGGGGAATTTATCACTGAGAGCTACATCCCTTCTTCATTATTATTATTGTCATTATTATTATTATTATTATTATTCATAGTAGTAGTGGTAGTGGTAGTATTGAGAAAGGGTCTCAATTAAATGCTTAGGGCCCTGCTAAATTTCAGATTTTGGCCTCAATCTTGTAATACTTCTGCCTCAGCCTCCCAGGCTGCTGAGATTACAGACATGTACACCACCCTGCCATGCTGAAGACTATCTTTTTAGACTTTGAAAATCCTTCATTGCACCCTGGACTGGGGAGTGTGCCTATGCTGAGAATAAGAGCCCTGCAGATTTACCAGCCAGGGAAACCTGTTTCTTCTCCTCTTTCTGGCTTGTGGGCCAGGACTCCTTCTGCCTGTGTGAAAGGGAATGCTGGTGTGTCACTCTCCTGAGAGACTCAGAAGTGTTGGCTCTACATCCAACCTGACAAGAATTGTCCCATACACCTCTCACTATTGCCAGGGTACTGAATTTTTACCAATCCCACATCCAGAGTGAAATCTGGAAAACCCAGCTCAGAGCTTTTTAAAAAGTTGTGACAGGGTATTTTAACAGCAGACTCTAAGCTATTAAAGGGTTGGTCAATAAGTGAAGGAGTGAAGAATTAATTTTAAAATATGTATGTGTGCTTTGTGTATTTATAACCTAAGTAGTGTCCACTAAAGAACAACAATTAAAAAAAAAGAAAGAAAGCCCCTTCCTGAGCTCCCATTTGGCCTGTACACTAAATATTCTTTAATTTGGTATGGGAGGCAAGTCGAAGAAACCTTTCGGACAGAAGTTGAAACAAACTTGAGTTTTCCCCAGAATATCAATACCTCTTTCCTTTATAAGTTGCTAAAATTTGTAGCAAAGAAGAAAAAATGTTCACAGTCTTGAAGAAATAACATTGCCCAGCTTTCCTAAGATGGTGTGGTCTGCTTCTTGGTCCATGGGAGGGAACCTAACCACTATGCTACACTTGATCACACTAGAGTGAGGTGAACCTCTATCAAGAACTATCTATATGCTTTAGTTTCCAAACACCAAATGGATTGCTTCTGACCCTGAGTCCACTGTTTTCCAGTATACTCATCTGGAGCAGCCTTAGTCCCTTTGCTCCTCTGAGTCCTACAGGACTGCAAGAGCCAAACATGCCTTTCCAGGTGAGTGTTTGGAAATGAACTTGTAAACATAGAACTTCTAAGGATGTCCTTTCTCTCAGTCCTGCAGAGGCTTAAGATAATGGATTCTGCCTCTTATTTGGTAAACAGGTTGGTTTACAAAGGGTGTTCATAGGGATCGGGCTGCACACCATTTTAGAGGTAGACATTTCTATTGTGGCACAAATGGTGTACTTATGTCAGCTGCCTATAAGTGCAACAATTAGTTCTTGAAGTGTTTAGTATATTTTAATTTCATTGTGAAAACTGGACATTTTTAAGGGAAGTAAAAATCTTAAGGAAAAACATAATAATCCAGTCATTCAACAGACTGGTTTACTTGAAATAAATTCAAAAGTAAAAATAGCAACAGTTTTCCCCTACTGGGATAGAAAAGTTACCTGCATACTTCTAAATTATAATCAAGTTCTTCTTGTTCTGTGACTTAAAAAAAAAAAAAAAAAAAAAAAAAAAAACAAAAAGAGTACCCAGGGCATTTGGTTAAAAACAATGAACTGCATATTGTTTGTATAGGGTGCTGCTAATATTGATCTCCCCCCAAAGGAGAGGTATTGAAATATGCTGGGTAATGATAAACCTACAGGGGGAAGCTGAAATACCTCAAATCTTCATTGCTAGAGTGGAATATACAGGAACAACATGACAAAACAGGGGAAGAAAGTGACCCTAACAAACCAAGATGCTATTTTGATAGAATTCAATGAAAGCATGGCAGTAAAAATGACAGAAAATGAGTTTAGAATCTACATCATCAAAATGATCCATGAAGGAAAAAATAAGAGAGCAAATGCAGGCAATGTATGATCACTCCAACAGTTAAAAGAGCAAATATAGGAAGGAAAAGAGCACTTCAGTAAAGAGATTGAGATACTGAAAAAAACACAAGAAATGAAAGAAATAATAAGCCAAATTAAAAACTCAATAGAAAGCATCACCAACAGACTAGATCTTATGGAAGACAGAATCTCAGCCAATGAAGACACAATATTTAATCTTGAAAATTAAGTTGAACAAACTTGGAATATGGTTAAGAAATCATGAACAGAATCTCCAAGAATTATGGGACATCATTAAAAGACCAAATTTAGAACAGATCCACAACAAGGCACATTATACTAAAAATACTTCCATACAAAATAAAGATAGGATTTTAAGGGTTATGACAGAAAATCATCATATTTTATATATAAGGAGAAACCAACACAGATATCATCAGATTTCTCAACCCAGATTCTAAAAGCAAGAAAAGTATGGAACAATATATTTCAAGCTCTGAAAGAGCATGGATGCCAACCAAGAATCTTATACACAGCAAAATTAACCTTTAGGTTTGATGATGAGATAAAATGTTTCTATGATAAACAAAAGCTAAAAGAATATACAAATAGAAAGCCTGCAGTAGAGAACATGTTCAGGAAAATATTTCATGAGAAGGAAATGAAAAATAATACAAATCTGAAAATGGAGAATCTACCCTAAAGGTAAAGTCAATCAAAGGACAAACCAAGTCAAGTTAAAAACTGAAAATAAGCCAAAATGACCAGGAATACAAACCATATCACAATAGTAACCCTGAATGTTAATTGCTTAAAATCATTAATCAAAAGACATAAACTGGCAGATTGGATTAAAAAGAAAGACCTAACAATATGCTGCCTTCAAGAGACTCATCTCATAGAAAAAGGCATCCACAAACTAAAGGTGAAAGGATGGGAAAAAATATACCATGGACATGAACTCAGTAAAAAAGCAGGGAACTCCATCCTTATATCAGTTAAAGTTGACTTCAAATCTAAGTCAGAAGGGATAAAGAAGGACATTTCATACAATTAGCCGAACTATAAACTAGCAAGGCATAACAATTTTAAATATTTATGCCCCAAACAATGATGCATTCATGTACATCAAACAAATATTTCTAAGTTTGAAGAATCAAATAGATAACAACCCAATAATATTGGGTGATTTTAACATACTGCTCTCACCACTGGATAGAGACTACAAACCAAAACAGAACAAAGAAGCTATAGAATTAAATAACACCATCAATGATATATACTTAATGGGCATGTATAGAATATTTCATCGATCCTTGAGCAAATACACTTTCTTCTCAGCAGCTCCTGGATTCTTCTCCAAAATAGACCTTATGTTATGCCACGAAGAAACCATTAGTAAATACAAAAAAAGATATATTATCTTGTGTTATTTTCTGTTCTATCAGATCATAATGGAATGCAATTAGAAATCAATGATAAAATTTAAAAAATATTATTCCTACAACTGGAAGCTAAGTAACATTCTATTGAATGATGCAATGATAACAGAAGACATCAGGAAGGAAAAAAATTCATAGAGGTGAAGGAAAAAAATACATAAAAAACTCTGGGAATTCTGAAAGCAGTACTAAGAGGAAAGTTCATTGTGTTGAGCCCATACATTAAAGGAATAAAAAGTCAACAATTAAATGACCTAACATTACATCTCAAAAGTCCTAGAAAAAGAAAAGCAGATCAATACCAAAAGTAGAAGACAGGAAATAATTAAAATCAGAGCTGAAATCAATGAAATAGAAACAAAGGAAACAATTCAAAAAATTGACAAAACAAAAAGTTGGTTCTTTGAAAAAATAAACAAAATAGGTAAATCCTTACCCACACTAACAAAGAGAAGAGAAAAAACTAAAATTACTAGAAATCATGATAAAAAGAAAATGTCATGACAGACACCATTGAAATACATAGTATAATTAGAAGCTACTTTGAAAATGTATATTCCAACAAAATAGAAAATATTGAAGACAATGATGATTTTTAGAAAGAGATGATCCTCCCAAACTGAATCAGGAGGACATACACATTTTAAACAGATCAATTTCAAGCACAGAAATAGAAGAAGCCATCACAAGCCTGCTAACCAAAGAAGCCCAGGACCAGAAGAATTCTCAGCCAAAGTAATACAAATATTCCTTACAGTATTCTATGAAATAGAAAAGGAGGGAACCCTTCCAAATTCATTCCTTGAAGCTAGTATCACTCTGATACCAAAACCAGATGAACACTCATCAAGGAAAGAAAACATTAGCCCAGTATCCCTGATGAACATAGATGTAAAAATCCTTAAAAAATTCCTGGCAAATCATGTACAAAAACATATTAAATAGATAGTGTACCTTGATCAAGTGGAATTTATACCAGGGATTGTCGGGGTTTCTAGGACCCCCAGCCTTGGGCATGGTCAAGATGGCGCCTGACGCTGAGCCAAAAGCGGCCAGCTATACAGTAAACAACCAGCGAATTCCAATGATTGGCTAGTTAATGATGTGATTAGAGCATGCCCCCCTCGTGTACCTATCCTATGCTTGCAGCTGTCCGCAGTTTACCTCGTGTACTCTCCCCTGATTGGTTGAAGTGTATATAAGCCTGGTGGGTGGGAGAGTAGAGAGGCAGAAGCGGAAGAAGCTGAGGGCGGCAGAAGCGGGAGAAGTGGCGGCGGCGGAGGCTGAAGCTGAGCTGGAAGCTGGGAGTGCGCGGAAGCTGGAAGAAGCTGAGAGAAGAGAAGGTGGGAGTGCCCGGAAGCTAGGAGTTAGAGAAGTGTAGGAGAGGGACTGTGCATAATAAACTTCCAAAGCTTCAGACGTTTGTCGTGTCTCTCTCTGCGGGCAGAGGGAACGCGATAACTGGTGCCGAAACCCAGGAAGATGAAGGCCTTATAAAAGAAAACAAGGTAAGATATTTGAAAAAAATTTTTTTGTATACAAGTTAAACCGGTTATAAAAAAGTTAAAGGGTGTCAGGATGCGCCATTGGCGGTCCTGGGGACACATGGAGTGCGGTCCGGTTGAAAGGTATCGGGATCCTGGCGCGTAGAACGCGGGTCAAAAGGTATCGGGATACGCCATCAGCGGTCCTGACGCGTAGAACGCGGGTTAGAAGGTATCGGGATGCTGACGCGTAGAACGCGGGTTAAAGGGTATCGGGATACACCATCAGCGGTCCTGACGCGTAGAACGCGGGTTGAAAGGTATCGGGATCCTGACGCGTAGAACGCGGGTCAAAAGGTATCGGGATATGCCATCAGCGGTCCTGACGCGTGGAACGCGGTCTAATTAAAGTGAAAGTAGAAACACGTTTGAAGTGGTCCAATTAGGGTGTAGATAGTACGTGAAAAGCCGCTATAAAAATTCTAATGCACACTTGATAGTTTTCCTTTCAGTAATCTTGTTGCTCCTGGCAGCTAGGCCACTGTTTGTTATTGTAATTGCTATAACTAAAGCTATTCAAATTAGTAACAATGGGGTCTGAACGTCTAAATTCAGAATGCAGCAACCTCTCAGGGAGTTATTGGAAAACCATGGGACGCCATTGGAGGAAAAAACAGCTAAAGTATTTCTTGATACTGTGGAAAGGATTTCCCCTTGGTTTTTGGATGAGGGCCTTTTGAATACCCTACAGTGGGAACAGCTGGGGAAAGACCTTTGTATAGCGGATAGGCAAAATCCTTTGCCAGTAGGCACTATGGCTATTTGGTCTCTTATTAAATCCTGTCTGCAAGATAAAAACAAAAAACCTTCACTCACCGAGCCTTTAGCTGAGGGAAGACAGGTTTTGGAAGAAATAAAAGAGCAATGTTCATATCTTTCTCAAAATTCAGAAAAAGGAACTAACTCAGATGAGGAACTATCGGAAGGGGAATTATCAGGGGAGGAACTGGAAAAAAGAGTACAAAGATTAAGACTAGATAAAAAGTCCCCTCTAGTGCCCGTGTTGCCTAGTGTACCTCCCATAAATAGGGAACCCCCTCATGAAGTGTCCGGTTTTGGATTACGCTCAGAATGGAATCATCTTGGATCTGTAGCGTATCCTGTTTTTGAGGATGCTCAAAATCAAAGATTCCACCAACCCTTAGACTTTAAAATAGTGAAACAGCTAAAAGAAGCAGTTAGCACATATGGTCCTCAGTCAGCTTTTACTATAGCCTTAGTAGATACCTTGACATCATTAAACTTAGTGCCCCAGGACTGGACTAATCTTGCTAGGGCCACTCTGTCTGGGGGACAGTACCTTATGTGGAAAACATCATGGCAAGAAATATCTACGGATACCGCCCACCGAAATGCAGCAGTGGGGAATCCCCAAGTCGATAGGGACATGCTTATGGGCGTAGGACCTTATGAAACCCTTCAGGCACAGCTTAATTATCATCCAGCAGTCTATGCGCAAATTGCCGTGACTGCAACCAAGGCCTGGAAAACATTACAAGGAGCAGGAGATTTGCAGGGCCAGTTGTCAAAGGTAACTCAAGGGAATAGTGAGCCCTATGCGGATTTTGTCGATAGGCTAATTCAGACAGCATCACGCATCTTCGGAGATGCAGAGCAAGCCATGCCCCTAGTAAAACAATTGGCTTACGAACAAGCTAACAGGTGGTGTAGGGAGGCCATAAGACCATGGAGAAACAAAGACTTGTTTGCCTACTTAAAAGTGTGTAGAGATGTAAATGATACTTCGGCGCAGAGCAGTGCCTTTGTAGCAGCCATAGACAGACAAACCACCTTGTTGTCTGCTGCACTTGCACAAGCCCAGGGGAGGTTCCCTTCAAGAACTAACAAAGAGCCTTTAGGATCATGTTTTGTGTGTGGACAGAAGGGACATTTAAAAGCCACTTGTCCAAACAAAAGGCCACCCTTTGCCCGGGGTGGGAACATCTATACAAAGAATAACCTGGGAACCGGACCTGGGCTATGTCCAAGATGCAGAGGAGGAAGTCATTGGAATAGTGCCTGTCAGCCTATTAGAGATAGGGAGGATAATTTCCTAGGGTTGAATCCTAAACTTCAAAAAAACAGGAGACAGGGCCCTCCCCGGGACCCGCAACAAATATACGGGGTAATTCAACAAATTCCCCGACGGTGGTATCCTCCCACAGAGAAGGGGAGCGCAGAGCCACCTCAGGAAGTGCCAGATTGGACATCTGTGCCACCTCCAGACTTATACTAACCCCAGATATGAGGGTGCAGATGATTGATACTGATTGGCATGAAAAAATCCCACAGAACAGTGTAGGACTATTACTAGGTAGAGGTTCCTCAACACTAAAAGGACTTATAGTACACCCAGGGATTATTGACCCTGATTTCACTGGACAAATAAAAGCCTTGGTCTCTTCACCAAAAGGAATTACGGTCATCTCTCCAGGGGATCGCATTGCTCAAATGCTTATATTGCCCAGTCGACATTCTTTGTGGCCCAGTAAAAATACAAATAAAAGACAAGGAGGTTTTGGATCAACAGGAACCACTTTAATAAACCTTACTATGGATATGGGACAGAGGCCCCTCCTAAAATTAAAAGTGGGAAATATGGAATTTACAGGTTTATTAGATACGGGAGCAGACAAAAGTATTATTAGCGCAATGGTCTGGCCAAAGCACTGGCCATTGATCACAGCAGCTCAGAGCTTGAGAGGCTTAGGAGTAGCAGAAAGCCCCAATCAAAGTGCTTCCTCATTATCGTGGAAAGATACAGAGGGACACACAGGAATATTTCAGCCATATGTCTGTAATGTTCCTATTAGCCTATGGGGACGAGACGTCCTGCAGCAAATGGATATGAAACTCACCACTGATCAGACTTACCAAGGGACTCCTGTAAGAAATATGTTACAAAATATGAACTATGATGATAAAAAAGGATTAGGAAGACATAGTCAAGGATCTACCCAACCACTGCCTTTACTTCCACCAAAAAATGATTCTCATGGATTGGGTTTTTTCCTAGGGGCCACTGATAAACCATCAATCCCTATAATATGGAAAGATGATAAGCCTCGCTGGATTCCACAGTGGCCCCTAACAAAAGAGAAGCTAGAGGCAGCTCATAAGTTAGTACAAGAGCAGGTAAAAGCAGGTCACTTACAACATTCTACCTCTCCTTGGAATACTGCAATATTCTTAACAAAGAAAAAAATCAGGAAAATGGAGGTTATTACATGATTTAAGAGCCATAAATGAACAAATGTACCCTATGGGACCCATCCAATGTGGACTCCCTCTTGTTACTGCATTACCAAAAAATTGGCCTACTATTATTCTGGATTTAAAAGATTGCTTTTTCTCTATACCCTTACACAAAAATGATTGTTGGAGATTTGCTTTTACTTTGCCCTCTCTTAATCACACTCAGCCTGACCAGAGATTCGAATGGACCGTGTTGCCTCAAGGTATGGCTAACAGTCCTACTATATGTCAAATATACATAGATAAAGCATTAACAACTACTAGACAAAAGTTTAAGAGATTGTTGATTTATCATTATATGGATGACATACTTATTTGCCATCCAGAAAAAGAAGTTTTGTTAGAAGCATTACAATTTATAACTCAAGCATAAGAAAAGAGAGGACTAACGATAGCCCCTGAAAAATTACAATTAGAGGAGATCCAAGAATATCTGGGTACAAGGCTCACTGCTACTACAGTCAGACCAACAAGGTTGACCATCAGGACAGATCAATTGAATACCTTGAACGATTTTCAGAAACTCTTAGGTGACATTAACTGGATCAGATCCAATTTAAAATTATCCACAGGGGAATTAAAACCTTTATTCGATATATTAAAAGGTAATCCTGACTTGAATTCCCCTAGGAAACTTACTCCCGAAGCACGGATATCCTTACAGCTAGTGGAGAATAGACTTCAGCAGTGTTACGTTGATCGTTGTGATCCTACTCAACCATTAAGTTTAATCATAATCTCAGAGAAGCATACCCCTTTTGGCATAGTTTGGCAAGGAGGACCTCTGCAAAGTATAAATCTCCCTAGCTCTCCAGCTAAAACATTGCAATCATATCCCCAAGCTATTGCTCAGGTAATATTCAAGGGAATAGAATCTTGCATTACTGTTTTTGGAATCCATCCGTCTATTATTATAACTCCTTATTCCACTCAGCAAATTAAATGGCTAATTAATAATGATGATGATTGGTCAGTATTATATTGTTCCACTTCAGCTCAGTTCGATAACCATTATCCCCAACATCCCTGAATTCAATTCTGTAAAAATACTCCCATAGTTTTTCCAAAAGTGACTAGTGTCCAGCCTCTTAAAGACTGTGTAACCATTTTTACTGATGGCTCCAAAAATGGAGTAGGTGCAGTACTTATTAGTAAACAACTTCACACCATAATAGTTCCACCCAACTCCGCACAGGTTACTGAACTTGCAGCTGTAATATTAGCCTTTAAATTAGCAGATAATCAGCCATTCAATCTTCTATCTGATAGCTTATATATTGTTAACGCTTTACAGGTTCTTGAAACAGTATCCCATATTTCTTCCATGTCCACGGTAGCTTCTTATTTTACTACGCTACAAAACCTTATCCTACAGCGTAAACATCTATTCTATGTAGGACATATTAGAGCTCATTCTAATTTACCAGGACCTTTGGCCAATGCTAATGACTTGGTAGATATGGCCATCAAATCAATTTTTGTCTTTTCCATAGAGGAACAAGCAAAACTCTTTCATGAAAAATTCCATGTAAATTCCACTACTTTGAGCACAAAATTTCCTATATCTAAATGTATGGCTCGACAAATAGTAAAAAATTGTCAACATTGTGTTCCTTTAATCCCAGTACAATCCTTTGGAGTTAACCCCAGGGGACTGCTGCCTGGTCATATTTGGCAGATGGATGTAACCCATATTTCTGAATTTGGTACTGTTAAGTATGTACATGTGTCAGTAGACACTGCTTCAGGGGTCATTATGGCTTCCGCTCATTCTGGAGAAAAGGTAAAAGATGTCATTCAACACTGCCTACAAGCATTTACTGGCTGGGGCATACCTAAAGTTATTAAAACAGATAATGGTCCTGCTTATACTTCCAAAAGCTTCTGGTTGTTTTTACAAACATTTAACATCCAATCAGTCACTGGCATCCCCTATAATCCTCAGGGACAGGGCATTGTGGAAAGAGCACCTCTTCCTTTAAAAAATTGTCTAAATAAACAAAAAGGGGGAATAGGAGCCTCCTACAAGTCTCCTAAAGATAAACTTAATTTAGTTCTTTTCATTCTAAATTTCTTAACTCTGGATAGGGACGGCCATTCTGCAGCTGATCGACATTATAATCCCCATGATACTCCTCAAGTATGGGCAAAATGGAAAGATATCCTGACAGGTTGTTGGAAAGGACCGGATCCAGTCCTTCGTTGGGTCTGAGGGTCTGTTTGTATTTTCCCACAGGATCAACAGACTCCAGTCTGGATTCCAGAAAGGCTAATCAGAGTTTTACAGCATGCAAGTGATGCTGCTCCTCCTCGCAGTGGCGAGTCTGAGCCTTCTTCCAATAACAAAAACTCAGACGGAAAGGCAAACCCGGAACCTATGGGCCATTGTTAGCCTGGCCATATTTTTCACTTCTAACTAACACATTTTTTATCTTTCCTTTTCTTGTTTTTCACCAATTCCTCTACAAGTCTGTCGGTTCTGCTGAT
Organism: Sciurus carolinensis; assembly: GCF_902686445.1. NCBI lineage: Eukaryota > Metazoa > Chordata > Mammalia > Rodentia > Sciuridae > Sciurus > Sciurus carolinensis. Next base: position 242,109 of record NW_025920104.1, read on the forward strand.
GATTTTTCAGGTCGTGATGCTTTTGGGGACAAGGCTGTCTCTAGTCTTTCTTCGCTTTGGCAGGAGGAATTCTGCACTTTGCCGTTGGAATCATGCTGCAGGTCAGACCCAGAGTGGAGCAACTCGTTCTGCTCACCCTAGCTGTAATATTGCTTTTCCTCCCACATCAGCTTGTGTATTTCCTCCCTTTTATGTTTCTACCAACTAACATTTCTAATAACACCTCTTAACTGTTCACTAACCGTGTGCTATCTCTCACAATGCTGGAATGGTTCTTTTGCCACCCGTGCAATTTGCACATTTCTATCTTCCTACCAGTCCTAGTTTCTGTTGCAGATATAGAATTGCCAGTGCTATTATCAAGAAACAGAAGAGGCTTTGACATTGCAACAGCCGTGATCACTGCCATCACAGTCCTTGCAGTAGCAGCATTGACACAACCATAACAACGATCATTCGGCCGAAAGTGCAGCTGCAGCCTTACAGACCATAGAGACTCTATTAGAGAGTGGACTCATTATAAGAACAAGTGGATACCTTGCAAGAACTTTTGGGACTGGGATGCGTTTATTCCCTGAAAACTGTTTTGTGTTGCTCGTATTGTAACTCCATTGGGATGTATATTGTTTCTGTATTTAATATGGCTATATGGGTTTTCTTCTGTTTATAGATTTGTCAAACAGCGGGCAGGCTTAGGAGCTATGGTGGTACTCCTCTGCCTTGGCCTCCTTCTCTTCATTCATTTTGGCATGCATCTACGAGCTAGCCAATAGAGAGATCAAATTATCTTTCATCAGGCCATGACCACCCTAAAGGCCGACAGCCCCCCATTAGTATGGCTCTTGATGCTGGACCGGTAGTCAAAGACGGGTAATGAAGGAGGTGGCTGTGTACCAACCTAAGACAGGAACTGCAGCATGCTCTGCAGGCTCTGATGACGGGTAAGGACATATGCTGACCACTCAGCCTAAGACAGACACGGTCCCGAGCCTTAGTTTAATAGTAAAGAAGGGGGATCTGTCGGGGTTTCTAGGACCCCCAGCCTTGGGCATGGTCAAGATGGCGCCTGACGCTGAGCCAAAAGCGGCCAGCTATACAGTAAACAACCAGCGAATTCCAATGTTTGGCTAGTTAACGATGTGATTAGAGCATGCCCCCCTCGTGTACCTATCCTATGCTTGCAGCTGTCCGCAGTTTACCTCGTGTACTCTCCCCTGATTGGTTGAAGTGTATATAAGCCTGGTGGGTGGGAGAGTAGAGAGGCAGAAGCGGAAGAAGCTGAGGGCGGCAGAAGCGGAAGAAGCGGCGGCGGCAGAGGCTGAAGCTGAGCTGGAAGCTGGGAGTGCGCGGAAGCTGGAAGAAGCTGAGAGAAGAGAAGGTGGGAGTGCGCGGAAGCTAGGAGTAAGAGAAGTGTAGGAGAGGGACTGTGCATAATAAACTTTCAAAGCTTCAGACATTTGTCGTGTCTCTGCGGGCAGAGGGAGCGCGATAAGGGATGGAAGGTTGATTCAATGTCTGGAAATTAATACATAATTCATCACATCAATAGAATTAAAGTTAAGAATCATATAACTATTTCAATAGGTGCTGAAAAACCATTTGATAAAATACAGCACCTCTTCATGCTCAAAACAGTGAAAAATATAGGGAGAGTAGAAATATACCTCAACATTGTAAAGACTATCTATGCTAAGCCCACAACAACATCATTCTTAATGGAGAAAAACTGAAAGCATTTCCTCTAAAAACTGTAACAAGGCAGGGATGACCTCTTTCACCACTTCTGTTCAAAATCATCCTTGAAACACTAGCCAGAGTCAGACTAAACAAATTAAAGGAATATGATAGGAAAAGAAGAAATCACGGTATTACTATTTGCTGATAACATGACTCTATATTCATAGGATCCAAAAACTCCACCAGAACACTTTTAAAACTAACAAATTCAGTAAAGTAGCAGGATTAAAATCAATATACAAAAATCTAGTGTATTTCCATTCATAAGTGATGTAGTCTCTGAAAGAGAAATTAGGAAAACCACTCCATTCACAATAGCCTCAAAAAGAAAAAGAAAAAAAAAACTTGGAAATCAATCTAACAGAAGAGGTGAAAGACCTCTACAATGGAAACTACAGAACACCAAAGAAAGAAGTGAATGAAAATCTTAGAAGATGGAAAGATCTCCCATGTTCTTGGATAGGCAGAATTAATATTGTCAAAACGGCCATTCTACCAAAAGCACTATGCAGATTCAATGCAATTCCAATTAAAATTCCAATGGCATTCCTCATAGAAATAGAGAAAGAAATCATGACATTCATCTGGAAACATAAATGACCGAGAGTAGTCAAAGCAATTGTGAGCAGAAAGAGTGGAGCAGGAGGTGTCATAACACCAGATCTTAAACTATAGTACAGAACAATATTAACAAAAATGGCATGGTATTTGCATCAAAATAGACAGGGAGACCAAAACTATAGAAGACACAGAAAGAAACCCACAAAAATATGGCTGTCTGATACTATACAGAGGGGTCAAAAACATACAATGGAAAAAAAGATAACTTGTTCAACAAATTGTGCTGGGAAAACTGGTAATATGCAGTAAAATAATATTAAACTTCTATTTCTCACCCTGCACGAAACTGAAATGAGATTTTTTTCAACAAAGTGTACAATCAATAATGTGAAAAGAGAGCCTACAGAGGGGATAAAATCTTTTTCATACACACTTCAGATAGAGAACAGATCTCCAAAATTTATAAAGAACTTACAAAACTTTACACCAAAAATACGTAGAACCCAATCAATAAATACACCAAGGAGCTGGATGGATACTTTACAGAAGAAGTTATTCAGGTGATTAATAAATAGATGAAAAAGTGTTTAACACCTCTAGTAATTAGAGAAATGCAAATTAAAACAACTGTAAGATTCCATCTTATTCCAATTAGAATGACTATTATCAAGATCACAAACAATAATAGATATTGGTGTGGATGTGGGGGAAAAGGAACACTCATACATTGCTGCTGGAGTTACAAATTGGTGCATTCACTCTGTAAAGTAATATGGAGATTCCTCAGAAAACTTGGAATAGACCCACCTTTTGACCCAGGTATCCTACACCTCAGTTTATACCCAAAGTACTTCAAATTAACATACTACAGTGACAGAGTCACATCAATGTATTTAGCAGCTCAATACACAATAGCTAGATTGTGGAACCAAACTACATGCCCCTCAACAGCTGAATGAATAAAGAAACTGTGGTATAAATACACAATGGAATACTATTTAGCCATAAAGAATAATATTATGACATTTGCAGATAAATGGATGGAATTGGAGTGTATCGTGCTAAGTGGAATAAGCCCATACCAAAAAACCAAAGGCTGAATGATTTCTCTTATAAGTGGATGATGATACATAATAGAGATGAGGGGGATGAGAGAAGAACAGAGGAACATTAGATTACATAGAGGGAAATGTGAGGGTGGAGGGGGCAGGGGCATGAAAGTTGTTGAAATGAGACAGACATCATTATGTTATGTACCTGTATGATTACATGAATGGTATGAATCTACAGAATGCACAGCTATAGAAACAAAAAGTTGTACTCCATTTCTCTACAATGAATTAAAATGTATACCATAAAAATAATAAAAAATGAAGATTTAGTTGCTTTATCATACAGAACTCTCTGCAAGAAGAGAGCATTATTTATTATTCACTTACATGCTAGAATACTGCAGTAGTATCACTTTCTAACATGTGGATACTGGTAATTTTTTTCTTTGATATCAAAACATTGTTACCAACTCACATTTTATCATTTGGAAATGTGAGTATAAGCAGGACAAATCCTAGGGGCAGGAATGAAGCAGGGGTAGACACAGTGCAAACTCCCCCTACCTAACCTAGAGTTGCTTCATCTATTTTGCATGCTGTGTCCCCAGTGTGGTTTATTTCAATCTAGTTGCATTTCTTTGTCTCCCACACCATTGAGCACATAGTATTTTGCCTGTTTATCTGGCAAACTTCAGTAGACTGTGGTCCCTGTTCCCAATGGTGTCTCTCAGCATCTAGCTAGTTGACTGGTAAAAAAATGATGTCAGTAATTATCAGAGAATTTCTAAATGATAAGATGCCAAAGAATTCATAAAGAGATGCCAACAATAGGTAAGTGTTAAAAAAATCAAGTCTCTTTAACTTTTGAGTTGGTCATTTTGCTTGTCAAAATTACATATGATAAGTACCATCTCTGTGCCAGATGTATGATGTATATGATGAGATTTAGGGTCTCATTGGAAGAATGGTGAGCTAAAGAGATTGTAATTGCTATTTCACTTCTCTGGCTTACTACTGGATTTGGGGTAGGCTACCACGATGTGACTGTCCTGTGAGCAATCAGGTTTCTTTTTTTCCCCTGGCTCTTATTCCTATCACATGAAATCAAGCTTTGATCACACACTGCAACACATTGATTTTTAACCATTTTAATTTAGGAAGAGAAGCAAAACCTAGTAATTTTAAGTAAAATTAGCAATAAATAAATCTAGTACTTTTAAAAAAAACTTTAGCCTGGGCATCCTAATCTTTGGTAAGGAGATAAAAGGCCTCATTGTCTGAAAGTCTCAAGGTTTGAATGGGAGAACTCTGGGAATGTGTAGAGCAGTAAGGACTTATGTGGCTACAATGAGCTCCTGGGGCAGGACCCAGAGATTCCATGGAATTCAGCAAGTATTTGTAAACAATGAACGGCCTCTCATTTCCCTCCTTATTGGGAATTCTGCCACATGATTGAAATATGGCTTGGTAACATCTGAGGAAATCCTTGGGGAATGACTGGAACTATGCTAATTTTCTTGTCCAGTATACCCAAAAATAAATATTGTCCATGTCCTTGTTTTTCTCTACGTTACCAGAATCTCTGGGAGATGGGATGTATATACCCAGGGAATCTGAAAATTAACATTCAGTCACCTGGATGGTGTATTAAAATAAAGATTGCTGAGTCCTTAGGTCTTAGATAGGGTCTGACATAAATATTTCATTCATGTGCCTAATAATCCTCTTGGTTCAGGGGTGATATTTTGAGAACCACTAAAGGGCAGTGGTTCCTAGTTTACATTTAGAAAACTGCAGAATAAATTGCATTGTGTGTGGTGAGGGATGGTACTAATAATTGGCCCAGGTGTGCTCTACCGCTGAGCCACATCCTCAGCTCTTTTTGAGACAGTGTCTTGTTAAGTTGCTAAGGTTGGCCTTAAATTTGTAACCCTCTTATCCCAGCCCTGAGTTACTAGGATTACAGCCAAGTTCCACTGTACCTGACTTTATTACTGCATTTAAAGGCTAATTGAGAGTTTCAATTGTAATTTCACCAAATTAGACATGGTTTTCTCTTGGTGTCATTCAAAAGGCAGACCCCACCAAAAAAATTAATATAACACAGTCTGGATGGCTGATGGGTTATATGGCCTTGGGACCTCTTTTTTGGGTGGATCATAAAACTAAGGGAAAACAATTTTGCATGTTTTAAATATTATTACTCTTCCAAAGAAAAGGATAGTTGAACAAAGCAATTTTTAAAATGATCAACAAGAAAATATGAGGAAGATTTTCTGAAATGAGATATTGTAATTGATGAATTTTCACTGTTCAGATTATGATTATGTCCCCTCTAAACTTATAAAAGTAATCTCCTTTAAAAGTAGCAAACCTCTTTACATATGTTATTAATGTACTGGCAAAGGAAAAAAATAGACACAGTTTACAACAAAGTTTAAGTGATGCTGGTAGGTTTCCTTTTGTGATCTTTGCAAAGGTAGGCTGGAAACCTGAGTGTGACAGCTGACAGAGCTGAGGAGATTCTGCACATGACCATTCACATACATTAATTGCTCATTCATGCACAATCATTATAGCAGGCTATAGCAGATATTAAATAATTCCAAATAAGGATAAAAGGCACTAGCTGTTCTGCCAGAGGTAGCTTTCAAACTGAGATATATTTTAGTAAAGAGATAGATGCCAAAGACACTGTGCTAAGTGTTGAATGTCAAGGATCCAGATTTAAAAATAAAGTAAAATGTCTTTTACAATTGGATAATTTGGCATATTGAGCTTACATGTCTGTTCCACTCCAACATTTTAAATTGATTTTTATCAAATTTGAAATGCATCCAGTATGTACAGATACATGTTGAAACCCGGTGGAGCTAGTTAAATTTACATTTGAGAATGTGTGCTGAAATTTTTAATTTGATGAATCTAAGCCAGCATATATCTGCAAGGCTCTGAAGAAAGGACTATAAGAGATATACAACATGTGAATTAACAGGAGAGTAAACAAAGTGCATAGGGACTGAGGGTTTCTTTGCATCCAGGGACTGGACAGATTCTGAGGAAGAAGTGCTGCCTGAGATGAGTTGGGAGAAGGGACAGAATTCTGATAGAGAGCAAAGCATAGTTTAGAACTTAATAGATCTCTATAGTTTCAATAGGGAAAGCATATTCAGGAAGAGGCCTTGTGGAGAGAAAAAATTCTGAAAAGTAGGCGTGGGCCTTGAATAGTTTCACCTTAATGTGTTGTTACAACTTCAAGAGTGAATTCCATGTGAAGGAAGAACTCAATAGAAAGTGGAAGGAACAATAAGATAGAAGAAAATTATTATATTACTTCAAATACTGAAGGAACAGTGGAGATAGGAACCAATTTGGAAGACTTTCAGAAGCAAGACTGAGAAGAACTTGAGTTTGGTTTGAGGAGTAAGTAGGTAGTAAAAATGAGGAAGAGGCAACTTGAGTGATGAGAAGACTGGCAATATTTTAGTAACAATAGCTAACATGAATTGATGGCTTCCCATGTGCCAGTCTGGGTTAGTCATCATGATTTTTTATTTAATGCTACCAGTAGTTCTATTTTAAAGTTGAGGAAACTAAGGCACAGAGATATTGCCAAGTTTACCCAAGGTCACACACTAGTAAGTGGCATAACCTGGTTCAAATTTAGTTTGTATTCTTAACAACTACTCTCACTGACTTAAAGCACTAGGGAAGAGCAGCTTTCTTGGAAAATAAATATTGACTGGGGACATCTAAAACAGAAATGGTTGTCAGGTCCAGATATGGTTAGGGACAAAAGTAGGCTGAAGACAGAAGTCTGGCCTATGCTGTAGCATAGAAATAACTATGATCTCCCTCCTCTGCCTGCCATATCCCACTTCTTCCCCACACACAACACACTGCCTTCAGAAAGGAACTGATGTGCCTTTCTATCCAGCACATTTTCCTTTTGGTTTCTTAAAGTTGCCCAGGTTGTCTCAGGCTGGCTATCTCAAACATCCTTCTGATGCTACAGGGTTGATCTGCCCATTCCTACTCTATAGATTAGATGATGAAGGGTAGAAAATGGGAGGAAATAAAGTCCACAGACAAATGGGGTCTGACCTGGAGCACTGGACTCCAGCTTTGCTGGTGGCTTCTGCCAGACATGTGTCCCAACATTACCTACATTCTGAACCACCTGTTGGATGTCTTTCATTTAACATAATTTGTACTTTTAGTACCCCCATTTCCATGAAATACTCATTATGTGAAGGAAAAGTGGTGGACTCTAGTAAAAAGCCAATAATAAGGACTAAAAAACATGTCAAAGTCAGTCTAATCAAGAACTGTGACAATTGAGTGTACAGAAATAAAGAATTAGGGCCAGAAGTCAGTGATCTCTTTAAAACAAGAGATAAGACTAATAAAACCAAAGGGGATTCTTTTGAAAATATCAACAAGGTGGACAAAAGCCCCAAACAAAAGATTAAAATACCCATAACAATGAAAATTCAAGACCTGCTCTCCTCCATTGTTCCCTCCAAATCAATGAGAATAGTGGTTATGAGCGTAAATAAAAGAGTGTAAGGTATATGTGAAGAATTTGAAAACCAGTTGAAGTGGATAACATTTTAGAAAAAAAAAATTTTAAAGCACCTGGAAAGAAGGAGAACCTTAAATATAACAATAACGTTTGAATAAACTGAACCAGTAATTAAGACACTGCTTTACCTCTACTAAAGTTAGAAGATGGGAAATTTAGTACAGATAAATTCCAGTCAGAGCTTAAACTTAGGTGTTTCTGTTTATGAACTGTGACCTTTATATAATCCGAACTTTAACTGTCTTCTCATTTGTAAAATGGAGATAATTAAACTTACTTCATAGCCCCTAGATATCAAATGAAATGACAGTCCTTGATAAGTAAGAAAGCACAGATGTAAATAAGTTACTGGAATTGTCTGAAAGTGCAAAAATATATTTACTTGTTCTACAAATATTTATTGTACTTCTAACAGGTGCCAGGCTCTATAGTTTGATATTTAGTGAAGTTTAATATTTAAACTTACTCTGGGCTAAATAGGAATTAAACTACAAGACAGTATAGGGAATCATTTTGACACATATCATCTAAGCAATAAAATATCTAGGTGCAGATAGTCAGGTATTAACAGTAGGGCTTTTCTTCAGTTTGTTCAGTTGGGAGCACAGATGATGGATTTGCTTCAGACTTGACACTTGTCACTAAAACATATATCTTGTTATCCTGCCATTTATTATCTTAGTTCCTAGTGATACAGAAATTAGTACAAACTAAGTTTTATTTTCTTATGAGTCATCATTTTAATGAATTTAATATTATCAATGAAAATTTTTTTAAGGTGCTGGGGTTTAGAGCTCAGTTGTAGAGGGCTTGTGTAGCATATGTGGGGAACTAGTTTCGATTCTCAGCACCACATATAAACAAAGGTCTATTGACAACTAAAATAAAAAAAACTAATTGTGCACAATGAATCTCAATGCATTCTACTGTCATGTATAACTAAATAAAAACAATAAAAATATTTTAAAAATACTTTTTCAACTCTACAAGAGATACTTCTTCTAAATATTTCAAGATAAACAATTCATACTTTTAGTTTACTGAGAAACATCTTTGAAGTGCTCTGGAAAACTGATGACAAATTCCAAAATACAGTATTAGAACTTACAGATTAATAGTCTGATTTAATTTTTTTCCTCAATATTTAAAGCAGATCAACATTCCTAGATATACTAGAACCTTTTAAAAATAGTATTTGAATATGCTTTAGCAACATCTAAATTACATAATATTTTCTAGTAGCCTTTCATATAGAACAATTAAGGACATTTTATGGGCTTTATTCTTTTCTCTAGGTAATCTTGCAATTGCCATCTGTAAATTATTCTATAAAATGGATTGACAATTGATTCATCACAGGGATGATGAGAGAATCAAACTGCTGTGATCTGATTGGTAATGTAAGGAACCCCATTTTTTCCCAGTGGATTTGTAATAATTATTTTAATTTTTTGTCCCCTGAAGTTTTCCATACTGCTTAACAGCCACAAGCCAGTGACAATCTCTGTCTGGACAGAGTTGCTTCTCCAATATTGCTTTCTTTGAGCTCTCAGAAATCCTGAAAACATCTGGCTGCAATTAAGGACTCATTAACTGATCAAGTTTGTTCCCCTGGACTAGTTTACCTGTGTCAAAAGAAGGACATTGTAAAATCCTCTGTCCATTCAGTTCGCATTTTCATAACATGGAGAGTCTACATTTATGTTAATGTTTTAAAAACTTTTTTTTTTTTGGCAGTACTGGGGATCAAACTCAGGGCCTTGTGCTTGTGAGGCAAGCACTCTACCAGCTGAGCTATCTCCCCAGCCCTAAAAACTTTTTTCATATATTCAAGTATGTATGAAAATCTGTGTTACATTAAATAAATTTTAATATTTTTGTTTTTATATGCTCTTAGCTCTTAAGCATTGAACATTTGTCAGTGAAGAACTTTTCTTAATGTTCTCATTGTAAATAATAAGGATGTGAACATTTTTTATCTTTAATACTGCATATGCTGAACTGTGCATGTATACACACTATAACCAGCTGTGCCTTCCTTTGCATTCAGTTTTATATAAATGATTTATATATTTTTAGTATTAAGAGAAAATATTTGGGAGACAAAAATTTGCATCAAAAACTCTAGTGAAGTTTCATTATTTTTTACAAGAAGGCAAAATATGAATGCATATTCATATCACTTTTTTCTTTTAGCTTTCAATTGTATAAGAATTGCCTTAAATCTCTTGTCAATTGCAATTAAATAAATGTGATGTCCAAGTAACATTTTTATGAGTAAACTAAGCCATACTTAAACAGTAAACATTCATAAAAGAAAATGTCCTGAAGAGCATTTTTTAAACTTCGAAGCCACTTAGATATTCATATCTTCTTCTCCCTAACATAAATCTGAAATGAAAAATCACTAGTCCATAGCATCAGACTGCTATACTTTTTAGGTGAGCATATTCTCATTTCAAAAAATTAGCCCTCATTTTTCCTAGAGAAAAATCACATTCACCTTATATATTTACTGTATCAATAGGAGATGTTTCTCTAAATACCTGAAAGCATAATTAATATTTAAAAATCTAATATTTTGAAAGCCCACTGGTGTTGAACTCAAACAACAAAGAAGCAATTTTTTAGACCTTTTGTGAGGATAGTCACAATTTTGATGAATCAAAAAATGTACTGAAGGGCTGGGGAGATAGCTTAGTCAGTAAAGTGCTTGCATTGCAAACACAAGTCCCTGGGTTTAATCCCCAGCACCGCCAAAAAAAAAAAAAAAATGTACTGTAAAACAAATATTGAACTAAGTAATGAAGGCATTGCTTGTGGAAACTAAGAAATTATAAACTGCTTTATATTTTACTAAATTGATGGTGACAATGGAAGAAAACCTGGCAAAAAAATCTTCAGGAATCACATTACTGTAGAAATACCTGCAGATACACCAAAGACATTCTTTTTTGTAGTGTAGTTTGGAATAGTGATAAAAGAATCATTTTATGTTCTGTAAAAAAAAAAGAAAAAATATTAGGCATAATTTCAATGGCACCAAACCTATACATGAAGCAGAGATGTTCCAAAGTAGATCAATGAATAGTAAATGCTCATATTGATTAGGTTAACTGTAATCTTTAACTACAAAGTTACAGAAACCTACTTGAAATGTGACTAGATGATCTGAACCAGGCATTAAATTACAGTGATTATGAAAAAGTTAAAAAGTGAACTTTATGAAAACATGTTTCTTGAATTTTCAAAAACTAAAATTAGGTTTAGTTAGATATTCAGATTTTAATTGGAATCAAGCTTCTCTCTGTTGTGTGGAGACACAGGCTTTAGGGAAAAAATTTAAACACTCCAGTAAGCTGTAATTGCAAAGTAATGGGACTGGCTCCAAAATTTACAAACAGACACACTGGTACCCCCTCATAGATTAAGTCTTTACTAAAATAAAAGGAGCTGGTTCAGGACAGTGACAATTACTGAAAGTGAAAAGTGTGAGCTAGAAGAGCTGAAAGGGGCCTTTGAGAATGCTTCCCTCCACATGTTTTTAGATCAGGACAGGTTTGCAAAAAAACTGAGAGTTGCCTTGGGCCACTGAACTCACTGAAGGTAGAATAGTGATGGGTGATTAAATTTCATTTCCCCAAGGCCTACTACTGGTCCAAAACTAAAAAATTGTAGGATAAGGACTGGGGTTATTAGCTCAGTGGTAGAGCACTTGCTTAGCATGTGTGAGGCACTGGGTTTAGCACCACATATAACCAAATAAGATAGAGGTCCATTAACAACTAAATTAAAAAAAAACTGTAGGACAAAAGAACACATTAAAAATGCAAGATTCTTATAGAGAAACTAAACTAAGTCAATGTGCAAGAATTTCAACTAAAAAAATTTAATATACTTTGAAAACTAAAGGCTGATTGGAAATATTCAAATGACCAGATACCTTATTCTTGGTATTTTTTCTCCTCAAAATACTTTAACTGCACTCTAATTCCACTTACTAGAAATGGAAGAATAAAATTTTTGATTGATCAAAATGTTTTATGCAGGGTCAACTGTAGAAATGGAGAATAATGCTCAGAGCACTGACTCATGCCATGTGTGTTCTTAAAATAAGTACTTTAGTCAAAATAGGTTCCAAAGGTCAGCAACCCCCCACATTCTTTTAATGTTTGCTTCATTAATGTTAAAGTGCTATGGCTGAAGTTTTTAAGAACTATAAACCTGAACATTGGTCTCTGCGCATGTCTTTTCTGTGATTGTAAGTATTCATTAACTTTCATATATGTATCATTTGTACTGTGATATTATTTTTGTGAAATAAATACTTTGTGATGAAAGGTGTTTAGAGAAAGGTATGTTGGTTTTCTTCCATACACCTGGAATGACCCAAACTTCACTTTTTCCATATGGAAACAAGTTTGGAAATGTATCTTGTTACCTACCCTTAAGTTTGGCACTCAAAAAAAGAAAAAAAAAACTTTAAATATAGCTATATAAAGAAGTAAATATAATTATTGAGATTGAATTTTGGAGCGTGGAATGGGTTTGAAAAATGGTCCCTTGATCTTTTGAATCTTAAATTCTATCAATTGCTCTGTACTGAGAAGGGAGAAGTGATGGATAAGGAAAGAACCCGAACCACTCTTCTTCCTTCGGGCTACATTTTTGGTAAAAGAGAATGTGAACTGCCAAGTTTGGTGACATAGGTTACTCTTCTGCCCATTGTCACTTCCAGGATGACCTAGCTCTGGCTTTCATGGTTGAGTTCAAAACCATCTCCATCTGTGTCTGATACAGAAAGACTGGTGTGTATGTAGGGGAGGAGAGGCAGGAGAAAATAAAGAAAAAATGGAGGCACAGACTGACAGGTTCAGTACCTCGACTGTACCAGAAAGGGTCACAGAGATCTGCTAGCCATACATTTTATAACAAATATTTGAAAATAAATTGTTACAGGTACTAGGCAAATACTCTACCACAGAGCCAAAATGCCCACCCTGTTTGTTGGCTTTTACATTGATAATTTTACTCATCAATTTATAAACAAAAAGTTTTGTTCCACACAAAAATTCATGACCAACACGTGAAATGGTTTATGACACACACACCTGTCCTGGGTAAGAAGAATTTCAAAAACCTAAGTCCTTTTGCAACTGAATCTCTTTCAAATTGAATACTGACATGCCCAAAATGCACAGACAAAAGTCATTAGGTGAAGGTTAACATTATTATAAACATATACAATCCAACTATAGAAGAGCATTTAAAAAGTATATAGTGATCCAACATAAACATTTATACTGCACTTGTAAATCTATATAGCCCTGCTCAAAGATTTTGCCTCTTTTTGTCCATTTTCAGGAGGAAATGAAAGGAAGTAATCCCTTTTCAGAACCCTTCCCTAAACTCTGCTTTGAAGCCCTGTGCAAGCAGGTGTTTCTCTGAGGAAAAAGACACATACTATTTGTTTCAGAACTTACTGGTTTGGGAGACCTCATCAAATGCATTGCCAGGTTTTTATTCTCTCTGTCCTTTATCACTATCTCATGATTGCATAAAGGTATCAGGTCCTCAAACTACCTTCAGATTTTTAGTGAAGAACATGAAACAGGGTAGCTACTACTACCTCAAACTGAAATTTGGTATTAATAATGAAATATAAACTTTTTAAAAAGCACATATAATTCATTTCTCATTTACAATCTCTCAGAAAGTAGACTTACATTTAAAAATATCCTGTTAAGGGCTAATTAAAAAGTCTAAAGGATTTCCTACTCAATTTGCTTGTTGCTGATTGCTATATAAATCTCAATGAATCACTATTGTCTAATAAATGAGAATGGGAAATAAATGAAAGCTTTTCATAGCTCAGTTCTCAAATATTTTTCTAATCTCTCACTTACCTTACTCCATTTTAAAGTAAAATACTGGGCTAATTTTTTAAAAAAAGAATGTCAGAAGTAAAGTTGAAAAGTTACTTACCACATGGGAAATGTATTATTTTAATGGCTCTGATAATACACTGACCCCTTTCATAGGAATCGTAAAGTCAGAGTGACCCCCAGAAAGGAAAATCATCTTTATATATTAAGGTAAGTTTCTTCCACAAGGAAACTATCTTATGTTTCAACTCTGTCTCATTAATCATTATAGAAATCCACTTTTAACAACTGAATTGAAGTTATATTAAGTCAGCAGATGCCATCACAGAACGTATATTTCAAATTAAATAGAGTAAGTGTGATGACCCATACTTAAGTATTATGGGTTTCTTACAGTTTCTTAGAGTGGTGAAAAAATATATATATTAAAATATTTATACAGAAGGTGTTGAGGGCTGTCTTGGACAAGATGGTGCCTGGCAGTGAGCAAAAGGGCACTGGCTACCAAAATAAGAAAGTACCCAAAAAGGCTGCTTGCTTACTAGTTCTTTGGAGACTTATGACGTGTTAACACCAGGCTCAAGGATTGGCTATCTAATATCCTGCTGTGCGTGGACAGTTTGTGATTTATATAGTGTAATGCTGACATTCCTCTGCATGCTCTCCTGTGTGAGAGAAAGCTTTGCTATAATTGGCTGATAAGCTAAGAACTGGGGGAGGAGAAAGGGAGAGGGAAGAAGGGAGATAGTAGCAGAACAAAGGAGGCAGAAAAACAGGGAGGACGCAATAAATCTTGTCAACTAAAGATTGGTGGTGTCTCTCCTTTCTCTGCATCTGTTCCGCTGGACAGAACAAGAAGGGAAAATTATGATTGATTTGAAAAACTGTGCAGTGGGGCTCCTTCCTTTAAGAAATTTTGATCTACCTTCAAAAATGACCAATGTTTCAGATTTATAATCAGCAACCATCTCTTTCTAAATCTCTAATCCATCTCATTCCCCAACATTAGACAAATTAATATGAAAGGGGAAAAACCTTGAATTTTCTTACTTTCTGGTAAAGCATGTATTCTTGAACCCAGACTTTGAAAGTATGCATTCTTCATGGCCTCTTCTGCTGAAACCCTTTTATTAGATTCAAACTGTAAAAAAGCAAAGAACTACTTCATTAACTTTTACTCTCAATTACTGTAAAAGTTGGAAAAGGACAAATCAGTATTTAGAGAGCTTTTTAAAAATCTTGGTTGTTTAATATGATAACTATTTTCAAGTACTAATTTGGAGTACTCCAGATACACTTGAATTTGAATTGCTATTGAGATTATATAGTATTAATTATATATCGGTTCCACATTTTCAAGATAAGTCTGGATCTTAAGTAAAACTTCAGATTCCTCTATTTTCTGAAGGGATGAAAATTAAAATATTCAACTTTTTCTTTTACTTTTCTTCATGAATCATGAAAATCTGGGGACAATACACTAAGTGTCCTTATATCAGATGTTCTTAGTAACCTATCAATACCCACTGTCCCTTTTCCTTGTTAATAGACAGATAATGAATCAGGCCTGTTTCTAACTTTAGGTTGATTACAACAATTCTGCTCCTAATTCCCAGCCTGTCTTACAACTAATGTGCTGGCCAATGAGACTTGGGAAGAAGCTTTTCAGTGGTTTCTACTAAAAGCCTTGCTCTCAAAATATAAGGGTAAATGTGGTTGTCACCACACTTATCCTCCCACTTGTTCCTGCTTTGAAGGAAATGTGAGTGGTATCTGGGGCAGCAGCAACCTGAAAGGCATTAATTATAAGGAAAAAAAAGAACATGAGATCAAAAATTTGGAGAACATGGCCTTGATATAGTTGATCAATGCTGGCAGGTGTTCTTGGTCAAAATGAGAGATCCAGATCATTAAGAGAAACTATGTAATAAATATAACATATATTATATTATGTCTTGTATTTATATATACAATAAACATATATATATATATATAATATGTTTAACTTAAGCATGTTCCTGAAACATTGTGGATACTGCTATAAATAATCATTATCAATCTACATTTGAGAAAACTGAGGCTTAATGACATTTAAAAATTATAAAATAAGATGTGACTTACCTGTTGAAATTCTGTTAATGACTCAGTTCCTTCAGGGTCTAACCTATATACAACAATAAAAAGTGTGGCAATTTTAATCTTAGGTGATAGAAACATTTCAGTTAAAACTGTTTCCTAAGTGTTTTTGTTTCCTAAATTTAAGTACCCTAAAACAGATACTCTTGTTGAGTTCAAATAAACTCAAAACTATTTTAGTCTAAAGAGGTTTATCTTTCATTGCCTTAGGAAGAGACCATAAATAACATCAATTCACATTTTCAATGTTCATGAAAAATATCAGAGCTGTTGAATTTGAGTCATCATTCTGTCCAAAACCAAGTGTCCTCTATAAGGGAGCTTAATGACTACATCAATTTTCACAGTACTTAAATGAAGGCAAGTGCATAAAAGCATCATTTTCCTATCAGATGGGTAAAAACACAGAAAAGAGACCCCAAAATATATCAGTGTGGTTCAAGATAAACAGAGATAAGTCATTCAATACATTTTTACAGCAGTGGATACTAGAAGGTACCAAGCTTGATTTAAATGTGACATAACTTCATACAACTTTATTAATCAATACCACCAAGCCAATAGTTAATGAAGAAATGTAATTGTAGTTATAAAATTAACATAACTAGGAGTAGTGGAGGTAGGGATTAATTTAATGGGATTATCTCTGGTTGAGAAATCATAGGGTCTATCTTTCACTGTGTTTTACTGACAAAAGTACCATTACAAGTAGAGAAATATTCTCCCCTGAGTACTCTAAGTAGGTCCTAGGGATCCTGCAAGTCTAGACATTCTCCAGACTCTTAAGTCCTCAGCACTTTGCCATTCTGATACATATCCAGAGGATCCTAAGCACTGACAAGCTTGGAGCTCAGTTCATGGACAATCTGCTTCACAGGACTTCAGCCTTCTACACTGATGTGTGTGTGTGTGTGTGTGTGTGTGTGTGTGTGTATAACAAAACAGTAATTATACTACTACTTTGGAGAGACACAAAAATGTCCTGCATACATGGCTATTCTTCCTAAGAATGTCTAGCTGAGAATATCAGGTGTTACACTAATAATAAGAATATCAGCACATACAAATATTTAAAAATATTTCTGATATCAGAAATGTTTTGCTATTACTTCCCTAGTTTGAGAAGAAATGTAAGTACAAGAAGTGTGTTATGTTGTAAGCAATGTGAATTTTTTTATTAAAGTAGACAATGCCCTTAATTTGGTATTTTGGTGACCTAAAAATTTTAATGGAAAATAAAGACAAGGGGTTATTCTATGTTACTGCAAATATATGTTACTGCATTCCACAAATCAAAATATTCAGAACAATTTTACTGAGAGTTCTGGACTGATCTAGATGTAGCTGTGAGAAGAAACTTCAACTGAACTACTGACATTCAGGACATTACATTTTTATGTGAAGTCACAATTTATAGTCTTCAAGTACAAATTATGTCAGTAACTCTGAACAAAATACTTATGGGTCATCTGATGTATGCATCAGGGTCAAAATTTTACTTATATTACTTAGGTGTTTTGTGAGTAAATAGAGAATGATTCTATAGAAAGCAAAACAAAAATTGTACCATGATCTTTATAGTACCAAATAAGGCATTAATCAATGCTTTCTTTCTGGGAAAAGGAGCTACCAAGATAAATTCTAGAATTCTAAGTTCTACACTCATTTTATTTACAATTCAATGCTACTTCATACTTTACTAATTTTCCTTACTGAATTTTAAAACTAATATGACAAAGAAAGGGAGGAATTTAATTATATTAGGTCCCAAAATATTTAAGAATTGTGTGTATGCTTTGTATGGAATCTTTATTGTGGCAAATACTTTGAGAAATTAAAAAGAATCATATAGTTTCTCCCCTTCTTACTTAAAAAATAACCTGGGTGTATGGTTAAGTAGCGGCTGTGGTTTATATTTTAGAAAGTTGTAGTTCTTGTGTTCATCATGTAAAGAAACAGCTGGCCAAGTTTCCTGGATGGAGTTCCTGAATTTAAATATATATATATTTTTTTTTCATGTAAATTATACTTATGAACATATATGTAGGCATTACTAAGAAAGTGCCTTAGAGAATATATTACATTTATTAGAAAATTTATTTCAACTGAAATTAAAATGATGAAAATTATAAGTACTTATGGGCTTATTTTTGGACTGTGTAATGATGCTATGGATATGATAGAGTCTGGCCCTTTTTCTACCCAGAAGACACCACCTAAGCTTGAAATATTCCTTAATAATACACTGAAGGTCAATTTTCAATAATATTTCTCCTCTCTTCTTTCATAAAATCTTTATTGCAAAGATGAAACTCTGTAAATATAAAGAAGTTACAAATATTTCTTCATAATAATTAAGCCAACTGTAATCCTTAAACATAACAGCTATTTACATTTGTCTCAGTAATAAATTTTAAAGATACTTTTTAGAGATACAGCTTAATCCAGCTAGTCAACTACAGGTGAAAATCACTGGAAAAAGACTCCTCCTGTTACATAGTAGTCAGAAAATTAAGTGCAGTTCATCTTCCTCAGTTTTTCCTAGGAACAGATGTCTTCCAGAAGCCATTTCAAAGAAAATGCATTTGACACCCCTTCAAAATACATCACAGGAGAAAAAATGAAAAATCCACTATGAAGCACAAGAAATTCTCCTTAAAGAGTATGTCTCTGGAGGATTTTGTATTAGCCTGCTTATAAATTTCCTACAGAGATTTTTTTTAAGATCCAGGTAATTTATTAACTTTTACCTTACTCATCTCAAATTTCATATGGCTCATAAGGTTAAATCATTTTTATACTTAAAATGTCTAGCTCCCCTGTGCTAGGAAGGAATAATATAATAGCTAATAGTGAATGGATGCTTACTATGTGTTTGAAACTTTCAGAATTCAACCCTTTTCTCACTGAATCCTTGTGTAATCATGCACTGAAAGGGGCAAAACAGGAAGGAGGACCAACAAATGAGATTGTTGTGGTAATTTGGGAGATGATCATGGTCTGAGGTAAAGCATAAGGTAACAAGGATAAAGGGAAGCAAATAATTCAACACTTTCTAAAGCAGGAAGCAGAGACAATATGCAGATTCAGGGTGGTGTGTGTGTGCATGTATATGTGTGTATGTGTAAGGGAAGAAAATGAAGGAGGTTCAGTGTATTGACACTACCACATATGAGCTGTGTGAATACTCAGGAGCTTAAGACAGTTCTTCCATTAAAATCTCACAATCTAGCAAATATTTAAAAATTCTGTAAAATCTAATTTTAAATATTACAATATTATACAGAAAGTAAAATGATATGATTGAAATGGAAAATGGTATAGTGGTCCCTTGAAAAGTTTAAAACACAATTACACTGTGCAGTTATTCCACTCCCAGATCTAAACCCAGAAGAAGTGAAAGCACAATCTTGAACAGATATTTATATGCCCACATTCATAGTACTATTGTTTACAGAAGTTAAAATATAGAAGCAACTGCAGAGCCCTTTGATAGAAGAATTGATAAACAAACTGAGGAACATATGTAAATGTCTGAAAAGAGAGTCCTCATGACACAATCTACAACATGAACAAATCCTGAAGATATTATACTAAGGGAAATAATTGAAATAAGTCAGTTACAAAAAATACTGTGTATTTCCATTCCTAGAGGTAGTAAATTTCAGAGACAAAAAGAATGGTAATTTTCAGGGACTGGAGAAAGGGGTGGAATAGGAAGCTGTCAAATGGGTACAGAGTTTCAGTTTTGCAAACAGATAAAAGTTCTGAAGACAGAGATACGTGGACAATGATGTGAACATATTTAATGTCTGAACTGTACACTTGAAACATTAAAATGAAAAATTTCACGTTATACATATATTACTGGAATTTTATAAAGAGAAAAATATGTTACACAAAACAGATTTTATAAAATTGCTCAAGGTAATGGTAGAATTATATAACTTAGTACATGAATACAGAAAACAAATGCGACCTCCAGTCAGAGGAAGGAATTGCACCCAGAGGCTAGGTTGTATTCAGGAAAGGATTTATGAAAAAAAACTTTGTTTTGAAGGTTACAAGGCACAGGTTCTTGTTAGAGCAACAGAATAGGCAATCTGGATGGGTGAACTGATACGAACACAAAGAGCAGAGATGGGAAAACCCAGGTTATTCTGAATACAGTGAGTAGGCCATTAAGCTAAAAGGGGATATTTTCATTGAGAAATAGTTTGAAATAGTTGGAAAAAGTAGTTTACAGTCATTTTATAAGAATCTCTAAGTACTAGATTAACAAATGCACTTTATAGATTAATGAGTGCACTGACCACAAAGGTATTTGAATAAGGGAATATCAAGATCAAGGTGATGTGTGAGAAGGATGGTTATGGTTATTTTAATTATTGTTTTTAGAACAACTTAAAACTGGTAGATTTTGATGAATATTAAATAATGATAAAGTAATTTTGCCTTCAACTATACTGTCAATCAATATTTTTCTAATTTTTTAATGTGTTAATTAATATAACCTTAACATTATGTACAAAACAATAAAGTAGTTATTGTTAAGTATTCCCATTTACTTAAGTATGAAATCTAAGACACAGGCCAGTGATTTAGATAATGGAATTGGTATTTAAACATAGATAATGTTGATACCATTCCAGAACTCTTTTTCACTACTTATGCTGTGACTTTTTAAAATAACTTTTAAGATCACTATTAGTATGCCCTGTGTTATCAGCAACAAGATTTCAAAATTATAAATTCAGTAATTTTAATCTATATATATTTACCACATGTCAATCTGCATTGAGTACTCTGCAGAAACAAGAAGCACATCAGGTGACTGATACCACAGTGTGACATCACTTGAGTAGGTCCTTTGGGAACTGACATGGATCTGGCTAGTCCTTCATAGGGAGAAGGAAACAAAGAATTAAATGTGCTGAAATCCATTAAGAATATAGAGGATTTCTTAGTTCCTATACTCACCATGACTCCATTCTCAAGGATTCTGAGATGGCTACTCCATGGCTTCTTGAAGCTTCAACAAAGTTGGTTTTATAAATTCTGCTGAGTCCATGTGGTCTTGGGACAGCATACCATTATATAATTAAACTAAGTGCAATAATTCTATGACCACAGATTTTTACTTACTTTTATGTGCTGAATGTACCTGGCATAATGTGTAGAAGTTTAGTTTATCTTAATCTAAGCTAAAGATGTTTTCTTTTGTCCATAAGTCATGGTGCCAAAATTATAATTGAAATTAAATTAATCCAAAATAGGTCAATGACACTGAAATACACAATTTAACTTGCCACAGTTATAACCTTTTATCACCTTTAACATAATTCTAACTTTCACTTGCTATACCATTTTTTTAATTAAAAATCCTGGTCATTAGTTTACAATCCAGTTGAGTTTTACTGACAATTTCCTTGTATAAGTTCATTAAGAAAAGGTATCCATGGAATATAAATTATGATACATTCCATACTCTTCTTGTTACATGGATAAGTTTAGACTAAGAGAGATCTCATTGCTTTTGAGTATTACTAATTGCTGTAAATGATGCAAAACACTTCCCATCCCTTTGCCAATTTAATATGGAATACAGTAATTATCCAGAAATGAAGACTAGAGTTATTATCACTCTAAGTTTCTAAATCCTGATAACTTGAAGAAGGAGCAATTTTGAAAGGTACCTTAAAAAAATAAATTAATTTTTCCCCTATATTTTATTTCAAACAAGAGAGAATTTATTTTAGGCTGAGATTACTATTACATATAACTTTATATTACACATAAATTTACATATCTGATTAAAATATGAAAAATAACAAAAAGGTTAAATTAATACTTTATTACATTGGATAAAAATTGCATAAGCAATATCAAAAAGTTAAATCATGGCTAACAGTTTAAATAGAACAATGTTAATACCAATTTATTTATTATCATTTTATTATTAATCTCCCAAATTTGAGAAATAAGGACAACAAATTATTTTCTATAATTTTTGGTAATTAATAAGATGGAGGGCAGTTTTCTAATCTGTCTTTCAGGTGCTTAGATGGAGTTATAAGGAGGTAACAGACAGAGCTATAAATCTGCTTATCCTATAGCTTTGAAAGTTGTCAATTGTAGTTCACCGAATACTTTACTCTGTTACTCATGAGAAGATCATGAACTAGCATGCTTGTTCAAATAGATTTCTGTTCTACAATCAGAATTTTGGTATTGGTATGAAACAAAATAAACAATCTCTCAAACTCAACTAACTAAATATCACATGATTATACACAAGCAACTTTTTATTATTAATGAAAATGACTATATTGTAATTCCTAAACCTCTGATTTTCACTGAAAAAAAGGTAGAATTTTCATAAGGATCTATAACAATTTACAGTGTAAAGACTCAAATTTAATTGGCCCTCACTTACTTGAAGCCCCAAGTGTATTTAGTACATAATAAAATATATAAATAATGAAAGCAACAAAGATGATTGTATTATCTCATGGGATAATCAGAATTTCTTTTCTCTCTTTTTTGTTTCTTTTTCTTTTTTCTCCCTTTTTTTTAGTACTGGAATTTAACCCAGGGCCACTTTACAACTGAGTTATTATTTTGAGTTAGATCTTGCTAAATTGTTTAAGGACTTTGCTAACTTGCTGAGGCTGGTCTTGAACTTTCAATCATCCTTTCTCAGTCTCCCAAACCACTGGGATTGCAGGCATGCATCAATGCAACTTGCAGTAATCAGAATTTCTTAATGGCCTATGAGAAGATAAAATTTGCTTTGCTTTCTTTGAAGAACTTAGAGCCAAAATTTGAAGCACTCAGAGTATTCCCAGATAAAAGTGGATTTTTGATGGTCCTTGACATTCTTTTTGCATTTTGAATACTCATGCATGGTTTGTCTGTCACACCCATTGATTTTGTGGTTATGTCAAAGAGCAGTAAATGCAGTTTGACAAAGAGAGAAGGGAAATAGCAACATAAACTATGTTCAAGAAGAGACTGTATAATCTGTGCAAACATATGTAAATAACTTGCAATTTTTTGTTTAAACAAAGGTGGCCCACTCATTTTCTTTTTAAGAAAGGAAATATAAATAGGAATTTATGCTTCAAATAGCAAAATACTAAGTGAGTAGAAGTATACTAATTGCCAAAGACAAATTCACCATTTAAAAAGTAAATTTTTAATCCATTACTGGGAAATAACCTGAAAAACTCATACTTATAAAATTTAGTGAAATTTTCCATAAGTGAATCCATTGTAATAATTTGTGAAAAATTAAAAATGCAATTTTGGAAAACTGCATGGGTTTTTAAAAACTAAGTTCTATGAAAGCATTCTGAGAATAACAAAAATTTCAAAGCTACTCTGCAAAGTTCTTTCTTCTTCTAATAGAAACAATTTACTCAAAACAAAAAGGACATCTAATTTTGTCTGACTTTCAAGTCCCTTAAAATAAGATGATTATCAAAAATGATATAAGTAAAGATCTACCAATTAAATTATTAAGCACATAATAAATGCAGTCATGGTGGCAAGCATACAAGGGACCCCTTTTCAGAGGTGGTTTTTAAATTCCTGGGCCTTGGGACATATTTTAAGTTCTCAAAATTGATTAAAATCCCCAAATATTTTTTTCTTATATTTATTTTATGTTTGCCATAAAATGAGAAAAAATTAAAACATTTAGTTATGCATTAAAAACACCTCTCATGTTAGCACAAATAACATTTTTTATGAAAAATTTTTTCAAAAAAATTAGTTTAGAATGGACTTTTTAACATTTCAGTAAATGTGTTTGGAGTTTATTTTGATAGAAGATAGCTTTTGCTATTTGCTTTTGCTTTCTATCTGTTGTGATATGTCGCTTTACTCCATATCATAATATATCATAATATACATAGGTATATGAAGAAAATAAAATCTCGCAGATATAAAGTTTGAAAAGAGGATAAACTTTTAAAAAGTATTTTCTAATTGTGGATAGTGTTCTTTGATATATTAGAATTAGATTAAGTTTTTTCTCAAAGGTTATATGGTAACTGAAACTCTATCAATAAACTATTCATATTTATATTAAGATTCACTAGTCTATCTTGCACTTTAAATGAACCTTTTACCAACAAAATTCTATAATATGAGGTTGTGATAACTGGAAAAATATTTCTTCTTGAGTTATAGATTAAAATTTTTTATATAATTTTATCAAAATAAGAAAAGAAAAACCTCTATTTGTTAATATCACCACTGATCTCATCAGAAAAGTTTCTAAGTAGTGGGAAGATATTAAGCTTAAAGTAGCAGATCTAAATTTTCAGAATCTAATTTGTAATTGAAAACCTGAATTTTACTATTGGCAAGGAATACCTGCAGTTGATTTCCTTGAAGTGACAAGTTTACTTCATACATTTTCAAGAAAAATCTGAAAAAATATTCTAATTCTGAATAGCCACAGTTTTTCTGTTGGTCACTTTTTCTAGTAAAAATGACGTTCCTTGAAAAGTCAAAAAAAAAAAAAGGGTTAATTCAGCGTGGAGCCAAACAATCACCCAAAATTTTTTATTTGAGATAACTATAGTATTTCTGTGTGCAGTCCATGTGTTTTTTATATACTTCATATTTCATTATGCATACACAACACAGAAATACTAGTCATTTACTCATGAAGAAAATTTAATAAAATTAATGCATTTTACTGCTCTGCAAAATATTTTAAGTGTAACTGAGACTTTTTTCTCAGTGGTGAAGAACACCATGATATACTTTGGTGGCACTGCTTGAATGTATACCAGGAAACAGCAGTTTTATCCTTATTGCTTCTGGATCAACAGTGCAAATATTAACAAAGGGAAAAAGCTAATAACATTTAGTGCACTTCTGCTAATATATTTTATACCTCTGGACAATCCTTGAAAGGGTATCAGAAACCAGGAGTCCATGGGCCACAACTGGGAACCCATATCTTTAAGTATTTGTTGCTAACAATGAACGTAATACACCCACAAAATTCTGTCAAATATTGTTCAGTGGGCTCAGAGAAAATTTCCAAACTCACATTAAAGTGATAACACATTGTGACAATGGTTGTTCTTTTATACCTAATCACCTGGAAGTATTGATAAGTATTTAATCATTCCATACCAAAATCTGCTAGCTTTATTTCCCCTTTTTCATTAATGAGAAGGTTCTGTGGTTTCAAGTCTCAATGCAACACAATTCTTCTGTAGTAATAAGTTAACCCACATAGAATTTGGTAGATAAACAGCTATGAAAGCAAATAAGTAAAAATTAGTCTTACAGATATCAAGATATAATTTGCTATTAGCATAAGCTATGGTAAGTACAAAAGCAACTGTTCTGAATTAGTAAAAGAAAAAAAACAAAAAAATTATATCATTTTAAGGACAATGCCTTTTCCATTTTGTGTTGTTTTCTCAATTTTAGTTCATTGTTCAATCTGAGGTTTCTATCATTATTGTAAACAGTGTCTATGAAAATAAATATTATAAATATAACAAAATTTTGTTTTCATAATGATAGTTTATTGATTAGAGAAAGCAGCCTAAACAGATGTATCCTCTATACTACTAAAGCTTATAGTTTGATTATGAAATTCCAGTATGTGAATCAAACACAGGCACTTCCTTCCTGAAAGAAATAAAACTTCTAATCTGGGGCAGTACCTTTAAATATGGCATTGAAGGTGGTGGCTTTATGTAAAATCTCAGGTATCAGAGAGAATGGGGCTGCATACCCTGGCAAATTACCAGTTATAAAAATAACTCAATCAGCTTTTAACAACTACTTCCTGGACATTTTACTTTTAGCAACTCCTACTCAGTTTTAAAATCAGCTGTGATAAATTTTAGCAAATGGCATACAAAAAATATTAAAAAGATAGTGCACCATGATCAAGTGGGTTTCATCCCAGGGATGCAAGGTTGGTTCAACATCAGAGAATCAATTAATGTCATTCACCATATCAAGAGACTTAAAGTCAAGAATCACATGATTATTTTGATAGATGCAGAAAAAGCATTTGATAAAATACAGCACCCCTTCAGGCTCAAAACACTAGAAAAAATAGGGATAGTGGGAACATTCCTTAACATTGTAAAGGCCATCTATGCTAAGCCCATGGCTAATATTATTCTAAATGGTGAAAAACTAAAAGCATTCACCCTAAAAACTGGAACAAGGCAGGGATGCCCTCTTTCACCACTTCTATTCAATATCATCCTTGAAACTCTAGCAAGAGCAATTAGACAGACCAAAGAAATTAAAGGGATATGAATAGGAAAAGAAGAACTCAAACTATCTCTATTTGCTGATGATATGATTGTATACTTAGAGGAAACAGGAAATTCCACCAGAAAACTTTTAGATCTCATAAGTGAATTCAGTAAAGTAGTGGGATATAAGATCAATGCACATAAATCTAAGGCATTTTTATACATAAGTGATGAATCTTCAGAAAGAGAAATCAGGAAAACTACCCCAATCACAATAGGTTTGAAAGAAATAAAATACTTGGGAATCAATCTCACAAAAGAGGTGAAAGACCTCTACAATGAGAACTACAGAACACTAAAGAAAGAAATTAAAGAACACCTTAGAAGATGGAAAGATCTCCCATGTTCTTGGATAGGTGTCAGGGACGGGCTCTGAGGGCCCCAGAGCCGCACCGTGGCCTGATCTCTAAGATGGCGGCTGGCAGCTTGCCAAACATAGCTGCACTCATAAACAAGTTTTAGGAAGTAACTCTGATTGGCTGTTGTACGTGAGGTGATCCTGGTATCTGCCTGAGACTATTCCTTGATAGGCTGACTTTCCTGGTAGTCTATTCTCTGATTTGCTGATGTTCTCAATATAAGTCGGAGACTTGAGGAATAAAGCGGCCTTTTGGCTTTTTGGTTCCTGTGATCCAGAGCATACGTGTTGTGATTTTCTCTGCGGGCAGTGGGTGATCATAGATAGGAAGAATTAATATTGTCAAAATGGCCATACTACCAAAAGTGCTATACAGATTCAATGCAATTTCAATTAAAATCCCAATGATGTACCTTACAGAAATAGAGCAAGCAATTATGAAATTCATCTGGAAGAATAAAAAACCCAGAATAGTAAAGCAATCCTTGGCAGAAAGAGTGAAGCACGGGATATCGCAATACCAGATCTTCAACTCTACTACAAAGCAATAGTAACAAAAACGGCATGGTATTGGTACCAAAATAGAAAGGTGGATCAATGGTACAGAATAGAGGACACGGACACAAACCCAAATAAATACAATTTTCTCATACTAGACAAAGGGGCCAAAAATATGGAATGGAGAAAGATAGCCTCTTCAACAAATGGTGCTGGGAGAATTGGAAATCCATATGCATTAGAATGAAATTGAACCCATATCTCTCACCATGCATGAAACTAAACTCAAAATGTATTAAGGATCTCAGAATCAGACCAGACACCTTGCATCTTATAGAAGAAAAAGTAGGTCCAGAGCTTCAACATGTCGGCTTAGGACCAGACTTCCTCAACAGGACTCCCATAGCATAAGAAATAAAAGCAAGAATTAATAACTGGGATAGATTCAAACTAAAAAGCTTTCTCTCCGCAAAGGAAACTATCAGCAATGTGAAGAAAGAGCCTACAGAGTGGGAGAAAATCTTTGCCAATCATACTTCAGATAGAGGGCTAATCTCCAGAATCTATAAAGAACTCAAAAAACTCTACACCAAGAATGCAAATAATCCTATTGACAAATGGGATAAGGAAATGAATAGACACTTCACAGAAAAAGACCTACAAACAATCAACAAACATGGAAAAATGTTCAACATCTCTAGTAATAAGAGAAATGCAAATCAAAACCACCCTAAGATTCCATCTCACCCCAATTAGAATGGTGATTATCAAGAATACAAGCAACAACAGGGGTTGGCGAGGATATGGGGAGAAAGGTATACTCTTACATTGCTGGTGGGGCTGAAAATTAGTGCAGACACTCTGGAAAGCAGTGTGGAGACTCCTTAGAACACTTGTAATGGAACCACTATTTGACCCAGCTCTCCCACCCCTTGGTCTATACCCAAAGGACTTAAAATCAGCATATTACAGAGACACAGCCACATCAATGTTATGAGCTGCTTAGTTCACAATAGCCAGATTGTGGAACCAACCTAGATGTCCTTCAATTGATGAATGGCTAAAGAAAATGTGGTATATATATATATATACAATGGAATATTACTCAGCCATAAAGAATGATAAAATTATGGCATTTGCAGGCAAACGGCTGAAACTGGAGAATATCATGCTAAGTGAGATAAGCCAATCTCAAATAACCAAAGGATGAATGATATTGCTAATAAGTGGATGATGACACATAATGGGGGGTGGGAGGGGTTAGTGTTAGGGTTAGAGTTAGGGTTAGGGAGGGGGGCAAGAATGGAGGAAGGAAGGACTGTATAGAG
Source organism: Sciurus carolinensis (assembly GCF_902686445.1). Taxonomy (NCBI): domain Eukaryota; kingdom Metazoa; phylum Chordata; class Mammalia; order Rodentia; family Sciuridae; genus Sciurus; species Sciurus carolinensis. The sequence goes on from NW_025920104.1 coordinate 270,556, forward strand.
GGAAAAGAGGGGTGGGAGGGGTTGGGGGAAGGGGAAAAAAATAACAGAATGAATCAAACAACATTACCCTATGTAAATGTATGATTACACAAATGGTATGCCTTTACGCCATGTACAAACAGAGAAACAACATGTATCCCATTTGTTTACAATAAAAAAAAAGTCAAAAAAAATCAGCTGTGATTCAAAGAGGGGTAATGCACTCTAGTGCTCTGAAAAAAGCAATTTTTATAATGCTAATGTTAGAGGTTTTGTTGTGGATTGTGGTGAAAAAAGAGATGTGGAACACATCTTGAATTTCTGGGGTTACCAAAAATAACCTAGAGTACTGAAGATTCAAGAGGTAACTTTTGTTCACTTGTAGATAAAAAATAGTATCTGAATACCAAGAATAAGCCAAGGTAGCAGATGATTAATGGCAGTAATGCCTTTGGTGGTTTTTTGGAGGGGGTGCAGTAGGGATTGAACTCAGGAGCATGTTACATCAGAGCTATACCACCAACTATTTTGCATTTTAATTCTGAGACACGGTCTAATTAAATTGCTCAGGTTGGCCTCAAATTTGTGATCCCACTACCTTAGTTTTCCGAGTAGCTGGTTTGTGGGCATGCACCACCATGCCTGGCCTGAATAAATTGTAAGCTGTGAAGTCTTCAGATTCCACATAATTATTTATGTGTTTTGAAAACTCTAAAGTCACTACTTTATCATACTCCTGGTGGGTACCATTGGGGTTACAGTGGTAAACACTGCTACCTTTCAATATATTCCTATTAAATTTTACATTTGGGAAACATTAAATGTGATTTTAACAAACAATAAAATACTTTTCAACTATTTAGACCTGATTTAAAAGACTTCTCAAACCTCTGTCAAATTATAATTATAGGCTATTTTCTTTCCAAATTATTGCTGATATAAAAGCAGAAAAAACAGAATTTTAAAAACTGAGTTCTACAGATAGCCTTCACAACACCTTACAAAGGATAATGTAAAGTATGATGAAAACAAACCTCATGGAATGTATATGTAAATACTTTTAAAGCCTTGTTTTAAAATTCTTAGCAATGTGCTAGCAATATGTTCAGACCTCTCTTTCAGTAACAGAAACTGACTTTCCTTTATATTTACCAAATTCACTATTTAAAAAAATGTAAGTTTGAAGTTACTGATTTACTATCTATAGAATTGTAAAGGTCTCAAACACACCAGATGGGACATTTTATTTTCAAAATAGGTTTCTATAAACTGTTGGTAAACTTTGGAAAAATAAATCTTTGAAAATGTAAAATATATCACTCAGAACAAAGAAGTCTTTAAGAACAGAAGTATGTCAAGTTCTTTTATTTATCTGATAACTTCTAGGTTTCTTCTGTATCTGATAATTATAGAAAACTTCTTTAGCATTATTTGAATTCTTAGATGTACTACAAAAACACAATTAACTTATGATTTCTGTTAACAATACAGATAGTTACTTCAAGCAAAGGAATCACAATAACTATAAGTTTCTTGTCTTTAATAATGCATAACCCTGAAAATTCACTGTTGTTTTATAATTTAATACCATTTTAAATATATTAGGGGAGTTCACCATTTAAAGGTGGCCTTTGGCAGAATGTATCCATCATTTGGATTTTATATCAGATAGTAAAATATACCCGCAGATTTATTCTACACATATAGGACAATCAGTTGTAATGTGAAATAAAATATCAAAAATATTTTTAGAAGACTTTTAAAATGAAGCAGTTTTACAAAAAGTATGATCCTAGGAAATCTGTAGTAGAGTAAACAGAAGTTGAGTAAATAAGCCATACAGAAAATTGCAAAGACTGGTTCTGAGGTTGGTATATTACACTGTGCAATCTAGCTCATTTTCTTTACACTTTAACAGTACACAATAAAGTTACCTTTACATTGTGCATACTCATGATGTTCCCACAGTCATTCATGTACTGTTTTAGGCCTTTATCCTAAAAAATCATAACATTTTACTACATGATGACATAGTTTTCAGAATGTATGACTAATTCACTTAATAGTGTTTAATTTTTTAAGAAAATAGTTTTTCAGGAAGAGATACAGAATGCACCACCTAATCTATTTAAATACCAATAAATAAACAAAAATGACCGAGGCTATTTAAAATGTCTATATTTCTATTACTAAAGCAAACTAAAATACTGAGTTTTTATTAAGAGCTTACCAAATACTCAAGGAACAGAGTAAAAGATTTTTCTGTGTGAACAACATCTTGTAAGGTTACTATGTTTGTATGTTTTAAATAATTTTAAGAGTGAAACTGTAAAACAGAAATGAAAGCCAATTGTTTAGTCTGTGGAAGGTAAGATTTTACAAAAATATGAAGTAAGTTTAACATATAAACCTACTGTGTATAAAATTCTCTTAAGTAAAAAACAGTAATTTTCCAAGGGGATTAGTAGTAGAAAAACTAAATGTATCAACTTTTTCTTTTTTTATGACTTTGAGTTTGATATTATAGTACCTGAAGTCTTCTCTAATATTACAACTCTCCATCTTCTGCTGTTTTTCCTTGAATGTTAACTTTTTGAGCCTCTAATATTAATTATAATACAAATATGCTTTTTTCACCATGTTGCTAATCAGTAACATGTTGCCTCAAACATTATTTATTTATTTATTTATTTATTTATTTATCTATTTTGGTACAAGGGATTGAACCTGAGCCACATCTGCTTTTCTTTAATTTTTATTTTGAGGCAGGGTCTAGCTAAATTGCTGAGGCTGGTTTCAAGCCTGCCATCCTGCCTCAGCATCCTGAGTCACTGGGATTAAAGGCATTTACACCATGCCTGATTTAAACCAATTTTGAATAATTCACTTCTTAAATAAAATGGTATAATGACATGTTTATACGCAGTTCACTTATTTCTTATATTTAATGTATGCAGCTAATTTACAGTTACCATGTGTCCCATGTTCCAATATATAAAATTTGTCTATAAGATATTTATCTGTCAGTACTTTTAATTATATCATAGTATTTCACTATACATTAAAAAATAATTTCTTTCCACTGAATATGTTACTTTTAGAAATAATTTTTGAAGATCTAATTATCTTCTGGTCACCTATTATTTCTATCTGCTTTTATTTATTAAAATTACTCTTATACAACTTTGGTTTTAAAATAGTCTAAATAAATATACCTTCTCTTATTGCTGTACTGGGTGTGCATTCTTCATTTTCCAAACAGAGCTCTTTTAATTCCACCAAATTCTCTGTCAGTTTACTTCTTCCTTTATAAACTGCTGCATATATGCCCTATAAAACATATTTTGGAGGAAAAAGTCAAGAGTACCATAAGAGGGTAACAATGAAGAACAATAAAGAGACCTACCTGAATTTCTAATTTGTAAACATGGTGAACTCCATCTTGCAAAGAAACTCCACAATGTTCAGTATTAGACTTTCTTATAGCAAAGATGACTTTCAGTTACATACGCGCAACTTTCAGGTTTTTGTAAGATTAAAAGTGTCTCAAAAGTATAAAACAAGAATTTAATTTACTTTTGGTGTTTTATTTCAAATTAAGATTTGGATCAATAGTATTAAAATCAAAGGTGCATTCTCTGTAATGGTATATGAAGACTGTCACTGAGCACATTAAATGAAAGAATCATTATACTGTTAAATCAAAAGAGGTTTTACCCAGGTTTCCAAACTTTTCAAAATTTTTGCACATTAGTTATTTAAAAAAGAAAAGAATATTCCCTGTCTATTACTTACTAAGTCTATTATTTTCCTTCCTGCTGTTTCTTTTCTATTACTTCTACCTTTTTTTTTATTACTTACTGTTTATTTATTACTTTTCACTTATTATTTTCTTGCTCTTTATTACTGTGGAAGATAGAATGTTTCTAAATTAGTAGCATTACAGACAGTGACAAGTTAAAGAAAAAAGCATAGTTTAAGATTGTCTTAACATTCAATAAAATATTTTTATTTCTAAAGTTATTTTTAAGAAACTTTAACTCATGCAATTTCTCATGACAGCACAGACAGGAGACTGCTAGGAGACTAAACAAACAGATGCCTATTGTGTTACCAAGAAAGCAAAATATTTTCCATTTCTTTCAATAAAATATTTTAAGCCTATTAAAAATTACACATTTCCTCTCAAACTGATAGGATACTTTCAAGAATTGAAAGTTTCATTCCTCCTAATTTTGTTACCTTTTCAGAGCAAGATATAATTCTTTAGACAATCATGTTCACAATTTTCCAGGTTGGCCAAACCATACACTTAGATGATGAACAAGAAAGTCTTACATTTTTAAAATAAGAATTTACTTACCTTTCCAAGTTTTTCTAATTTGATGTAGGTTTCCATCTTCCCAAGCCCAATTTCTGACTGCAAGCAAAACTATGATAAGTTGAGTATTTATTCTTAAAATTTTATCTCTTTCTCAACATCTAATACTCTCCAATTCTACATTGTTTAAGAATAAAAATAGTTGGTTACAGACAAATTGTTGAACATCTCTCATGTTTCAAAATATACTTGATGTTGGAATATTGAAAAGGTAAAAAGCATCAGTATTCATAATTGAAACAGTCAACCTACCTTACATATGGATAGGATAATGGCCTGCTGTGAATGCCTTGTTTTATTTTAAGAACCCAAATTTTAAACTACCACAGACTTTAAGATAATAAAGAATGTTATAAAATTACTATTTGATTTTTCTTTTAACAAAATCACAAAAAAGCAGGGCTGGGAATATGACTCAGTTGGTAGAGTGCTTACCTTGCAAACACAAGAATCCAAATTTTAAACTACCAGTTTTACTTTAAGATACTAAAGAATCTTATAAAATTACTATTTGATTTTTCTTCTAATGAAATCACAAAATATTAGGGCTAGGTATATAGCTCAGTTGATAGAGTGCTTGCCTTGCAAACACAAGGCCCTGGGTTCAATCCCCACTACCGAAAAAAATTATAATAATAATAACTTTCTGACCAATCTTTAAATTTCCATGCAACCTTGAAACCAAAAAGGTGGTACAAAGATGAGTTTCATGTTCTTCAGAGACATATTTGGGTAGTCCTAGGATGGCGGCTGGCATTGAGCCAAGAGGTGGTACATAATTAGTGTTAACATGGCGTGTGATCTACTTTTGCCTGATTAGTTAATGTCTCCTCTGCACTAGTGGTCAACATATATTCTTCATTCTTTCTTGATTGGTACTGTGGCACATGCTCCATCCGTGCTACTTAATCCTAAGCTGATTGGCTGCCTTAGGTAAATAAGACAGACCTATAGGAAGCACCTCTGATAAGTAGCACCTCTGATAGATTGCAGAATGCAGGTTGCAGATGGCAGAACACAGGACTAAGCAGTCACCTCTAGGTCACAGGTCACAGATCCCAGAATGAAGATGGCAGAGTGTGGGGCTCACAGGTCACAGATCACAGAATGAAGGATTGGCAGGACTAAGCAGACAAATGTAGATAGCAGAATGAAGGTTGTAGGATGCAGGCCACATGCCGCAAACTACACACCGCACCTCCAAAAAGTGACCCAACTTTAAGAAGCAGTAGACCTTTGATAAGTATAGCCTCTCTGAAAGAGTAGCACTTCTAAAATTAAGCAAAGTCTCTCTTCCTCTAAGCAAAGTCTCTCTTCCTTTAAGCAAAGTCTCTTTTCCTCTCAAAGCCTCTCTTCCTCTCAAAGCCTCTCTTCCTCTAAAACTAAAAGTAAGCAAAGTCTTTCTTCCTCTATAAACTAGCAAACAAGCAAACAAGCAAGGAAGTAGCCCAGATAAAGATAATAGAAGTAGTTCAGTTCCAGTCCACCTCTGATAAATTACTGCAAGATTGTTGCTGCAGGTGGCAACAAGGTTCTCCAATCATAATACATTTAAAAACAAAACCAATTTACATTCTACTGTAGATCAGGAAACATGCAAACACAAATCCAGTAATGTAAGTCTCATTTTCTCTCCTTAAAAGTTTAAAAGTGAGTTCTTAAACTCTTTCTTTTAAACCTTAAACTCACTAATTATTTTTTATGGAGTCAACAAATGAGGTAGATGGAATATATCAAAATATGTCACAAAAACAATATATCCAATATATATTTTAAAAGAAAATTTAAAAAAGTATGCAACCTTTACATCAAAGATTGGAAAAACAATATAGACAGGTGGAAAATAGGAACTGAAAGAACAAAATTTAAAAAAAATATTAAACAGAAGCCAAGAATAAGAATTTCCTTAAATTTTTTTCTAAAATACCTTTGCAATACATGATACAATAATAATCTAAAAAAGGATTCACTTCTTTTGTAGAAGATGCTAATGTCTTTAAATAAAATGCTAGTGAAAGGAAATAATGCATAACTTCAGTTTTCATAGGTATATAAATCATTTTAAATTATTAAAATATTGCATTGTACTCCAGCCCTAGAGAATCAAATTTGCAATTTTTCTGGAGCTGTCAAATAAAATAAAACTGATACTTGGCATCACTTACTACTTTAGACAAAACAATAATCTTTCCAAAGTTGAATGGCCAAAAGTAGAAGAGGTTCCACCAAGGAATTGTTTTTATACTTTTGTTACAATGACATATACCAAGTTAAAATGATGTAGAAAACTGCAGGTTCAACTAAGAAGTGCTTAATTCAATCTCAAAAACTAAAACTCTAATCATAGGTACAATGCTACTACATGACTGAAAAACTGCTTCCATTTGCTTTTATTGTTACCTTTTTACTTTATGTATATGATGCTTTTCATGAAAAACATGATATTAGAAAAATGAAGTTTTAAAACATCATATACTACCTAGCCAGGTACTGCTTTGTATGTAATTTATTATTTACTAAGTTCTTGCTTTCTACTACCAATAGTTGTGCAGAATAATGAAGCAAAACTAAAAGATACAACAATTTCCAGAAACAAATGAAGATTTTTACTTCAGTATGGAAAATGTCGCCAACAGTCCCCTCTCTGATTCCAATAATTTTTCACATTATATTAAACTTTACAAGTTTAAGAAACTATGATAAAATGACATTATTTTCTTATACATGTGTGGTCTTCAGATGTTTAAACTTACAAACATATAACTACTGCATTTTCAACTTAAATTTTAAGTTTTGGGTCATCTTTTACTGAGGGAAAATAACACTAGGTTGAAAACAAACATAAGCCAATATAAACAAAATAATGAGTATCCATGAAAAAAATGCACATAAAGTCATTGTCTATAATAAAGATAAGTTCAGGAGAAGACATGAGTGACCAAGAAACCTTTTCTTCTCACTAGTAGGAAAATTTTCTTACTCATTTGTGTATCTTAAGCAAATATTAGAATGCCCTTAATATGAAGTACACTTTGGTCTAGTAGTGATCATGACAAAAACAATGCAGTTTGCTTTAAAGATTATGCCAGTGAAAAAATAGGTTACATAAGTGATTGACTATAAATTAATGGTTTGAAAGATGAAAAGTGACTGTACAGTGTAAGGAATAACTTGAAAAGGATACATGAAAGACTTAAGAACCATTCTTCAGAGAATAAAAATTAATGACATTAGAATATACTGAAACTCTTTTTTTTTTAAGTAACTGGTTGGCAATAATTAACTGTGTATTTCAGCTAGCAGAGGGGATTTTGAATGTTCCCAAAACAGAGAAATAGTGAATATTTAAGGTGATAGATATGCCAGTTAATCTCATCTAATTAGCACACATTTATACAGGTATTGAAATGTCAAAATACCAAATAAATCTATAAAATTATGTGCCCATTAAAATAAATTTATATATAAACAAAAACAATTATTATACTGCAATTATGAATAATCAGTCTCTAATATAAACAGCACTACTGAATTCCACCCATGCAAGCAGATGGAGAATTCAAGCAAAAGGCAATTACATTAGTGAACTATCAGATCTTAATTCAAAGAGTAAAGCATACTGCAATATCCCCACATTTTAAACCCCAAATAGTAATTACTATAATTAATAAATTTTTAAATGGAATATTTAGACAAATATGATGGCATTTTTATCTGCTGAACACAAGATTAACAGCAGATATAATCACTAGCTTATTTACATGCTCTCCAGTGGAAATTATTCAGAGAACAGAAGACAATTCTCATTTACTCAACATTTACCAAGCACATTAGTTGCTGAGCATACAGTGAAGAAGACACACATGATCCCCGCTTTCCTGAGTTCACAATCTAGAATGAGTTGCACCTTATTTTGAATTAAACCTTTGAAAGTTGCACAAAAACAGAAATGATAGCTAAAAAAGGTACAGTGAACTTTGTATTTTAATATAATATAAATACTCCCTTAATTCTGCTTTCCAGACAAAAGACAATTATTTTTCTGATAGTTCATTGTTCTAAGAAAATACTTCACTTTTTGACAGTCCATATAAATTCCTATTCTTATAGCTCTTACAGCAAAAGCACGTGAACACTAAAAATATACATACACAAGATAAATTACAACTTGTAATAGTTTCTCCTATAATTCAGTGTACTTTGTAAGCTGTAGCAAGTGTAACAAGAGAGTTTTAGCTAGCTTTGTTTCTAGCAACATAATTCATGCATCACAGTCATGAAACTGTATTAATAAGGTGGAGATGCATTTCCATTTTAGCTTTAGAACAAGTGAAGAATATGCTGAGGTTCTACAGGCGCCATGTTAAAGGTGAGTATGTATTGAAAAACACTGTGGACAGCAGGAGGTTACTTCAAACACCCATTACCCTCCCTGTGAGAATTACTGAATTGTTCTGTTTGACAACATTGTGTTTTGCTTGTTGACATGTGGGAACAGAAGAGACTGAAAACCTCAATTTTACTCACCATTTTTTTCTTACAAAAATTATTAGTATAGGGATGAGAAATCCACACAGAGGAAAGAAATAAGAACTTCTAATGTGCTAATATCTAATTTTAATATGATGACATTAATGTTCATATAGACTTTCATTCTATTGAATGAAAAAAAAGCTCATAAAACTTGTACTGGGTTTGCTATTATTGGAAATGCAACAAAACTCAGATGAATTCTCACTATTGGCATATAAGGTTTCCCATTAGTTTAATATTTTACTGTGTTGAGAATACTTCATTTATTATAAGCCATATATAAGTATTACATAATATTTCCCAATCCAATAATCAGTATCTTTAATATGAGATATTATTACTAAATATAACATTGTATTGTGGATGGGATTCTGAGACAAAAATTGTTGGTAGTAAAAAGCTAGTGAAAGCTGAATAAAATGTGGAGTTTACTAAATAGTAATGTACCAATATTTGTTCTTTAGTTGTACAAAATGTATTAAAGTAACCTTCTACAAATAATAGGAATAACTGGGTATGTGGTAAAATCACTGTATTACCTTTGTAATTTCTCTGCTAATCTAAAATTAGAACAGTTTAATTAAATAGAAAGTCAATAGAAAGGATGAAGTTAAGAAAAGAAGACTGAATACAAAAAAGTTTATAGGTATAACAGATATTTCAATAACCCTGAGCAGATGAGATGGGAAAAAAATGGCAACATGATTGAAAAGAAGAGGGTAAGTGCAGACAGATTTTCATGATTGTTAATCAGAAAATGGGGGAGTTTCAGGTTTACAGCATTTGGTTTTTCTATTATGTAGAAGAAATCAGCTCCTTGCTTAGAGTAAGACAGTGCTATATGCAAAACTGAGGGTCCACTTGAGGTAGATGACCATGGATTTACAGTAGATCCCATCAGCATTCCCTGTCACTCCCTCCAGCAAAAATGAATTCTAGGAATAATTTTCTGAATTTCCATCTAAGACAAAGGGTAAGTTATGCATGGAAACTTGAACTCTCAATAAATGTGAAGAATATTTGTTTTTACCCAACTGCTTTCCATCCATTCCTAACCTCACCCTTGATCTTTATAAATGAAGTCTAAGGCTCAGATTTCTATATTGAAGAATAGACCTCGCTGAGGAAAAAAATCTAATTTTAGATACATAATGAGTACAGCATCTATGTGAACTTGAATTCTAAGTGTTGTGAAAAATAATTTTCTTTTCCCATCCTTTTTCCCCTAACCCACTCTTTTGCCTATGTCCCACCTTCAAATATAAACACAAGGTAAAGATGTTTCATTTTGAATAATAATTTTTAAATATATATTAAAAATCTGCTTAGTAATGTAAATGATAACAAAAGGAATTCATGGATAGAAACCAAAATATAGCTGGGATGATTAATCTGAAACTTATAAGCCATTTCAAAATCAAAAAGTATGGGAAATGAATAGGAACAGACAGCAATAATTTCTAAAACCCCAATTACTAAGCATTCATAAGAGGGTTTCACATAGACACAAGAGACAAGTCTTTTTAAATAACAGCTTTAAGAACTCTATGATAAAGGTTGGGGACAGAGTTCATTGGTAGAGCACTTACTTAGTATGCTGGAGATCCTGGGTAACCCCCCAAAAAAGTTATTACATGCTATTAAATCATTATTTTCTTCCCAATCAGAACAAACATAATTGAGAATTCATCTAAGTACAAATCTTTTATAAAAATTGATAGCCAAAGAAAACTTTTGACCAGAAAAAAAAGTGAAAAAATATATTCTAAAATATTATAAGCACTGATGTGCAAAACTATGATAATCACAGACATGTATCAAAATCAAGTTGATTACGCTTTACACTTTGTCAGTGTGTTCAGAGTGTATACAGAATAAAGTAATTATACACTTTAGAATATCTAATCAAAACAGAAGCTTTTGTGAATAAAAAAATCCCATTATATAATATATGGAAAGGAGATAAACAACTGTGAGAACCTCACAGGTAATCATTAAGTTCCTCCCTCAGACACAAAGTTCAACTGGGTACCATGTCCTGTCTACTTTCTCTTCAGCATGACCTCTAGTGTCTGAGTTCTACTATCTATTTCCATATGATGGCCACACTATCTATAATTTTGAATAAGTTCCTCATTCATCTACAAGCTTCTTGTCTATCTTTTCCTCTAGTGCATTGTCTCTATTTTTCCTGAAACTCTTATTTGAAAGAAAAGTGTGATCATGTCAGTCCTTGTTTAAATAAACACTTTTTATTACATGAGATGTTCAGACTCCTTGACTTGATATGTCATGCTTTTTATAATCTGGTTCATCCTATTCTTTCAAATCCTATTTTTAAAATAAATTATTACATATTGACCCTTCTTATCTGTTGCAATTTTCTTAATATAACATACATATTCCTATCTTTGGGTTTATTACATAAAATTTTGAATGCTCCTCATTCATAGATTCATGTTCAAATTGAAAAATTTCTACCAATGTTTCAAGGACCACCTCAAGTGCTTCCTTCTCTGAAGTATTGTGATTTGCAGAACACTTATTTTTTGCCCATTTTATTTATTACAACACTTTATACGTATCCCTAGTAAAGGACTCTAGTCATCCAAAAGACAATATGCAATCATCTGAACTTATGACAAATATCAAAGTGCACCAGGAAAAGCTGTCCTTTCAATGACAACTGCTACATTCTAGAAGATGTTTATAAGATATAAAGCTGACAATGTTCCTCTATGTAGAATGTAAATAATTCCTATAAATCATTAAGGAAAAGGTAGAAAAACCAGTAGAAAATAGATAACAGATTTGGGCAATTAATTTACAAAAGAGGATACCTAAATGACCAACAAACATATTTAAAAGTGTTCACTTAGAAAATAAAATGCAAAATAAAACCACAATGAGACCACTATTTTACCAGAAAAGTTAAAATTAAAAAAGAAAAAGCCTCAAAAATGGGCAAGAAGACCAATCAGAACAATCATACATTGATGTTGGAAGTAGAAATGTGTTGGAAAACTGTTATTATATTTTCTAGGAATACTGAATATGTATATACAATATGAACCAATATTTCCATGAAGTGCTTACATATGTTAAGCAAAAAACATCTGAATTTGAAGTATCCAAATGAATCTCAAAGAGATATAACTGAAATCACATTTTTTGAAAAGAGGACTTTGCTAATGTCCTCTAGAATGATGTCAGACTAGATTTCTGTAATTTAAAAAAATCACTTTTCCTGAACAGGGAAACAAAAATGAATATTCTGTGGAGCATAGAATACTATGATTAATGTATACTTGCCTTGGAATAGTAATTAGGAGAAAGGAAATATTCAGAATACAATTCATTAATATAATTATAACAGTTCTCCTACAGGTGTCATTTACCTTCATGAAAATTTTCAAATTGCTTTATTTGCTTGATATATGTGTGTGGGGGGTGTAAATGTGTGTGTTTATATACAAAAAACACACATACAAAGGTATATTTATATATTTTTAAAGTGTTACCTCCATTGAGATCCATTTATGTTTTTGATTTCTGTGACAAACACCTGTAGGTGACTGAACTTCATCAGATGACTTCCCAGAAGCTTGGTCACTCTCAATATCTGATACCATTTGTAGATATTTGTGAACAATATCTGTATCAGAAAATGAGACAATATTTAACTTAACAAATATTTTATCCTACTATGTAATTAATTATTATTGCAGGTAACATAGACAACCAACATACAAAAACCAGAGCATTACCATCTTTTATAGTTGAGTTTTTATGTGTGCAGTTAAGAGATCAAAACATTAACTCAAAGCCCTGACCTGGAGTGTTTTGATTTCCTCCATAGCATAGTTCTTGCTACCAACATGACACAAAATGTGTAACAATGGAAAGAACATGCAGTAGCACACCATTACATGGTACTCTGTAATAAATATACCACAGAGGTAACTCTTATGACAGAGATAACAATAGTAAGAAGCACTGGAACAATCAGAAATAATGACTCTTGCATATTCTTTACTTTAGTTTTTGAACTTAATTATAAGTTCATATAATTAAAAAATAACAATAGCCATGTTTAACAGGCAAAATTGCTGCAAATTTAAGAATCATCTCTTTGTGTGAGCTGACAGCAGCACACCATTCTGAGAGTCGCACCTATACAGGTAAAGGCTACGTACATTACCTACAGATATAAACTGCATGAGTACATATTTCCAAAATTTATGAAACACATAAGGAAATAACCTGCCATGGCAAGAAAGAATGCAAGCACTAGAAAAAATGCTCAGAAACTTTAGAAAATAAAATTATCTAATGAAACAGTAAAATTTTTATGTTTAGCTGGGTGTGGTGGCACACACGTGTAATGCTGAGGCAGGAGGATGGTGAGTTCAAAGTCAGTCTCAGAAAAAGCAAGATACTAAGCAATTTGGGGCAACCTTGTCTGTAAATAAAATATAAAATAGGGTTGGGGATGTGGCTTAGTGGTCTAGTGTCCCTGAGTTCAATCCTGGTTCCCCCAAAATTTTTCAAAAACTTTTGAATTGCTGTTTAAAAACATAGCATGTGGCAAAAGTCAAATCAAACATGAATAAAAAAAAAACACCAGAATTGTGATTATGGCTAAGTGATAATGTGTGCTCCCAGCACATGTGAGGCACTAGGATCACTTCTTAGCACCACATTAAAAATAAAACAATAAAAGCATTTTGCTCATCTGCAACTAAAAAGTTTTTGAAAATTTTAAAAGTAGACACCCCAAAAAATCATCAGGGAAGTAGATATAAAATAAACAGAAACTTTCAGATATGTATTTTCCTGGATATTTAAAAGGACACAGTAATAAAAGAGTAACAACTGAGGTGATAATCTAATTATTGTACTAGTCTATAGTGATTATTTCAAACTTTAATGAGGTATAAAATTAAATTAAGTACCATCCTAAGCTGCCAATCATTTTGAAATTCTGCATGTCCTTCTTATGGGATTTGTTTTCTTTCTGATGGACACATATTCAAATATTACTTCTCTGTAGTGTCAACAATACCCTTTCTAGAACCTTCCATCTTTCTGATATTCTTCCTACTCTTAATTTGTTTTTTAATTGACAAAGAGAAATCAGATAATAAAGGCTGACGGACTAAAACCTTACAACATGCATATTCTATAAGCAGAAAGTTAGATAAAGTAGACAAATGAACAAATTACTAAATCTGCTTCCATTTCTGGGCATTGCCATGAGGGAGCCAAGGCTTCCTCAAATAACACTGTGGGGTCTTTGCAATTGAGTTTCTTGAAAGACTCCATGAAATGGTGGAAGGAGGAATGTTTGCTGTGAGATCATGGAGGCCTGCCAGTTTTTACCACAGGCTCTGAGGCTCACAGTATTTGAAAATCCTTCCATCACCAGCCCAAGATTCAGGATCACAAGAGAAGGACTGAGAAAGCAAAGCCAAAGCAGAAAACAAAAGTTGTAACAGAGATCACTACATATAAACTCATGTCTAAGACTACTCATACAAAGTCAGTTAAAATAATTTCTATGAAAAATGCTCATAAAAATATTTTAAATATTGTAAGTTGGTTAATATACATCCCTTTCTCATGTAATAAAAATTAGTTGATATTCACAAAATTAATATAACCACTTTATCCATTGCTGACTTTAAATATCTCAACAATGTTCACATCCATTCCTTCATGGATTAACTACCTAGTATGTGCTTTATGATTAAGCATGTTATAGAATATAAAAGATATAATTCTGACCTAAAGAAGTTATATTACTATTGAGAGACATCTAGAAAAGCATGTCAATTAGTGAATTAAAAAAAAGAACTTAAGTATTATTTATAGAGAGACTATGAAAATATTTCCCCAAAGTGTATAAAGAATCTTTAAACAATCACATGCCTATTTCCAAGGAAAAACATTCCTAAAATATAATATTTTAAAGTTATTTAGGCCAGGTACATTGGCACATGCCTGTAATCCCAGCAGTTTGAGGTTGAGGCAGAAGGATCACAAGTTCAAAGCCAACCGCAGCAACCTAGCAAAGTTCTAAGTAACTCAATAAGACCCTGTCTTTAAATAAAATGTATAAAAGGGCTGAGGGTGTGTTTCAGTGTTTCAGTGTTTAAGTGCCCCTGTGTTCAATCTCTGGTACCAAAAAAAATTAGTTATAAGTGGCAAATAATGTGAACAAGACTTTGTTTCAACTATTTTGAATATAACCCTAGGAACAGAATCACTGCTTCATATGATAATGTTACATTTAAACTTTAGAGAAAATGGTCTGAATTAATTTTTGACAACTTAAAAAAAATTAAACATTTTAAAAATCTGATGTTCTTGGAATTCTCTATTCTTATAGGTACTTTAGGAAAAGTATTCTACATATCTCTTTAGTTTAAAATAATTTTTATGCTAACAACAAATCTATACTCCATAAGCAAAGAATGTGATGGAAGCAATTATCAGGCACTGACCAAAAAAATGCAGATTTCTGTCAAAGTTAACAATGAAAGCAAGGGAATATGCAATATCAGATTGTGGTAGACCTTGCTACCTCTAATCTCATCAATGTCTATTATGATGCCAATTATTATTTCAAGTAAGTCTGGTGAGGAAGAAATTCAAGTTTCTAATTTTTCTTCTCTACTACCTGTCAAAGTTATGAATATAAAAGGGAATTTTATTAAAGGAAACAATATATACTACTTAAAAACAAATATATATCAAACATTTCACCAGGTTATAAACTAAGCATTTTTAAATAAATAATACTGAACTATTTCAGAAAATATGCACTTAGTCTAAAATATTAACTGGCTCACAAAAAATGTAGGTTCATTTTCTTTGATTCATGTTTTCTTTTTTTTTTTAAAGAGGTATGTCTTGTTCTCAAATGCTCATTAAGAAGATGTCCTGGAGTTGAGGTTGTGAATCAGTGGTAGAGGACTTACCTTGCATGTTTGAGGCATGAGTACAATTCTCAGAATCACATATAAATTAATGTATAAAATAACGGTCCATCAATAGCTAATTTTTTAAAAAGAATATGTCATAGCCAAATGTTGTGGCACAATCTTAAAATCGCAGGGACTTCGGAGGCTGTGGAAAAGGATTGTGAAACCTAACCTGCCTCAGCTAGTGAGGCCCTGAACAACTTAGTAAGACCTTTACTCAGAATAAAAAATGAAAAGGGCTGGGGATGTTTCTCAGTGTTGAAGCACCATTGGGTTCAATATCTGGTACCAAAAAGAAAAGAAAAAGAAAAAGAAAAAGAAAAAGAAAAAGAAAAGAAAAAGTGTCCTAGTCAGGTGCAGTGACTTATACTACCTGGGCAATTGAAGTAGGAGGATCACCAAGTCAAAAGCCAGCAATTTACCAAGACTGTTTCAAAATGAAAATGGAAAAGACCTAGGTATAAAGACCACTAGTAGAGTAACCCTGGGGTCAATTCCCAATACCACCCCTCACACAAAAATGCAAGACCCTGGCAACCCCTCCCTTCCTCTATCCTCTTAACCTCCCTGTTTTGAATGTGGGTTTGAAGCCACCACCTGTATTGAATGTGGGTTTGAAGTGGCCAGGAGCAGAATGGTCTCAGGATGCCATGGGAACCATGACGCCACCATGTTCTCAGGCCGCTTCTCTGTGACCTCAGCTGGAATCAGGGGTGCAGGCTCCATGTCACAGGACCCACTCATCAAAGTTCATGTTGCCCATGGCTTTACAAACACTCTGGGGAGTGCAACAATGTGTCTTCTCCTACCAGGGCCTCAAAATCCCGTGACCTTCACAACCTAGGTGACCAATGCCTGCTCCTTCCCCTTTGATGAGAGGACTTCTCCCATGTATGGCTCTGATGTCTCAGGAGAACTGGTAACCAATGATTATGTTTTTCTGAGTGGAATTGATTGCAATGGAATGAATGCAGGATCAAGGATATGACTTTAGCCACTTATCTCTGAGTAATGAATCTTGAGAGTAATAACTGAAAACATAACGATGAGAAGATTGAGATTGGATGAGGAAAGTTTTCTTTTTGCCACCACGTTTTGGTTCCGGGACCCCAAAATCCATGAGCCATCACCACATGCATTTGCCTGTTTATAACTCCCAACAGCATCTGGCTAAATTGCTGAAGCACTTCCTACTGCGGGAAACAGTCTTAGCACAGGAAGCACATCTTCCTCTTCCTCACCCATTCCTGAGATGATGTGCAAGATCCAGCACCTGACCTGGCTTGTGCATTATGCACAGCTCTCTGCTGTTCAGAATTTTTCAAAAAAAGTTGAAAAGGAAAAATAAGAAAAAAAAATACTCTCAAGGAAAGTTCAGTAGATTTTGAATGTAATGGCTAGGGATTCATGTATGAATGATCCCCAATATCTCCAATCGTAGTCACCAATTGAGCATATTGTCAATCCTACATAGTTCTGCTTCTGCCCTGCTCGTGGCCTCCTTGAATCCCTGATATATATTTTCTGCTCATGGATCAATTAGATACTTCCATTTTCATCCTTTAGTGAACAGGGGAAAAACTCTTCCTCAGGACTCAGTGCTAGACTTGAGTATTGACATGCAAAAAAGTTCCTTGCTGGATTGTTGTGAACAGGAGAATTAAAAATTCCTTAGACATTGTTTGGCTTGGTCATGATTGCTTCTCTGCATACAATTTCACAAAGTAAGACTGTAGGTGTTCAAGTATTGTAACTCAGGTGACTGTCCTTGTTCTGGCAATATAGTGCATCACTTAGAGTGCGTGACTCGCATGCTCCAGGCCCGGGTTCGAGTCCCCAGCAGTGTGGGATTGCGGAAATTGCAAATAAATGAAACCATTTCTGAGCATCCCAACCTTTCATCCTCTCTCCTTTTAATTTTCTTTCCTCCTCTCATCACAAAGGGAATCAGCACTCTAAAACAGAACTAGTTTCACATGCAACCCAATTCCACCACAACATTTCAGCTGTCTTCAAAATGACAATGGCACTTGTACCTGGTGCTGTCCAGGTTTCTTGCCATACTCTCTGTCAATGAAGGGGACTTCCACACCCAAGCACTTTCCACGTGAACCTCAATGTCAACTGGATATCCAAGAGGTGAACACAAAAGACACCCACTCTTGTTCCTGTAATTTCTCTCTCACTTTTGCTTTGTAGAGGCTTAAATGTGATTTCTTGGTGAATAATGTTAGAATTTGGGATGGAATCGATGTTAGCCTCTATTGAGAGCATTCAGGAGTATCACAGGGGATTTACAACCTCCACACCAATAGCATTGGAGCTCCAGTGTCAAGAGAAATGGAGCCTTTTCATAAACTCTTGTTAATATTGATGGACATCCTCGAGGGATGCAGTGTAGTATTGGGTGAAGCATAACAACAACTCGGGTTGTGAGTTGTTATGTTTACCATGGATCTGGGAATTAATGCACTGTGCTTTGGAGGATAAGGAATGACACAAGAGCCCCTCTTTTCAAGAACTCACACCGGAAGAAGGAAATCAGAGACATTAGGCATAAGGCATGTTGGCGGTGCATGGAAACAAGTCAAGAAGGAAAACGGATTTGACAAATTGCAAATGCTTGAGGTATGCTTTTCCTTCTCAGTGATTCTATTATATGTAGGTTATTGTGGAACCACTTCTGTTTTTATATTAAGATTATGCTGATGTAGGGTCTTCACTCTGGAATATTTGTGGACCTTTTGGTGATAAAATTTTTGAGATTGTGGAGCACTCTTCATTCAGAGAGCCAGGAACTAGTGTTGCATATGCCAGGATCAACTGGCTTAAATTGTAGTTCATGGGGGAAGGTACTGTGAAGTTGGGGAAGCCTTTGCTCATGGTTCTTGTGCCAGAAAAAATAGGAATCAACATACATATATTTGACTGTCCCTTGGGAGCAACAGAAAAGAGACAGAAATCTGAAGGGCATTGTTGTCCTTCAAAGGGGAATGAGGGTCAGTATTCATGGTTGCATAGAGAATGAATGGGTAATAGGTACTTCCTGTAATTGTAGTGTATGTTGAGGTTGAATATATGTCATGGAGTTTGTGTGTTGACCATGAACGATGGTGAGTTTTATAGTGTCTCTTCTCTGAAATTGTTTTTCATCATCAACACCGTTCAGCTTTTCTTGCCCCTCAAATATCCTTTCTCCTCTTTTGAATATTCAACTTGAGAGTTTTGAACCATTCCACTTTCAGCACGGTCCATATTCAAACCTGATGTTATGCCCTGTGAACTGTGCTCACAATATGATCACCAGACTGTGATTTCATCCTCCAGCTTGTGTTCAGCTCCCTCCTGGGCCTGGTTAGAGGACTCCTGGCAATGTTCCACAGGCTCTTGAGACTGAGAGGTATAGGTCTGGTCAATAAGATGAGCAATTTTGTGAATACAGATTGGCAAGACATTTCTGCTTCTTGTGGAGATTTGATGTGCCCCTGGAAAAATCCCAGCAGCTATGTTTCTGGGTGCAGTCTAGTTGTAAGGCAACAGCTAAGAAGGTGGTGCCTGGCAGTTGGAGTGAGCACAGAACAACTCTCCTTACATGTCAGGTTCGACCTGCCCTCCTTCCAGCATGCTGAGTGAATGACTCCCTCCTCTCTTCATGACCCACTGGGGGAGCCACTCACCTTCCCATGGGACATGGACATCACATGTTCCAGCTCTCTCCTTTCCAGACTTTGTAGGTTAAGAGGAGATTGCTGACAGATGGAATGTAATGTGTTCCAAATTAATGATCACCTAAACCATGGTGCTGCCCTGCATGCTCTACTGAGCTGAGCACTCACCACCCATCTCTCCATGAGGCTGCTAGGCTACTAGGCTAGATTTCTGAGTCTGAAGGAAACCCGGGTTGTCCCAGTCCTGGAGGAGTGTGGTCAGAGGGCAAATCCAATGGTGTCGTTGCTAAGATTGTTGACCAATGTGCTGTCAAGCACCTCTCGGTCCCACCTTGTTCCACTGGACTTTGCAGGGGCTAATAACCTGCATCAGGAGCCAGAGGAGCAGCCTGTCAGCATGAATGATGCAGCCAAAGGAGCATAGTGCCACCTTGCAGACCTGGGTGGAAGTGCGAGCTTTCAGACTTCAAGAGGATCCCTTGTCCTGCCTGGATATGGGGGGATTTATCACTCATGGGGCTCCATACCACTTACAGCCTGGTTTCTCATTGCCTGGATATCAACAATAGAATTCTTTGTTCAAAAATGCAAGACCCTGGCACCCAATGCCTTCGACTATCCTCTTACCCTCCCTGCTGAGCCACCACCTCTCTTGAATGTGGGTTTGAGGAGGCCAGGAGCAGAATTGTCTCTGGTTGCCATGGAAACTGTAACATCACCAAGTTCTCAAGCCGCTCCTCTGTGACCTCAGGAGGAATCAGGGGTGCAGGCGCCATGTCACGAGACCCACTCATCAGAGTCCATGTTGTCCATGGCTTTACAAACACTCTGGGGAGTGCAACAAAATGCCTTCTCCTACAGGAGCATCGAAACCCTGTGACCTTCACAACCTAACTGACCAATGCCTGCTCCTTCCCCTTTGATGAGAGGACTTCTCCCATGTATGGATGTCATGTCACAGGAGAACTGGTAACCAGTGGTTACGTTTTTCTGAGTGGAATTGTTCGCAACGGAATGAATGCAGGATCAAGGATATGACTTTAGCCACTTATCTCTGCATAATCAATCTTGAGAGTAATAACTGAAAACATAACAATGAGAAGATTGAAATTGGATGAGGAATATTTTCTTTTTGCCAACAAGTTTTGGTTCTGGGACCCCAGAACCCATGAGCCATCACCACATGTATTTGCCTGTTTATATCTCCCAAAAACGTCTGGCTAAATTGCTGAAGCACTCCTTACTGAGGGAAACAGTCTTAGCACAGGAAGCACATCTTCCACTTCCTCACCCATTCCTGAGATGATGTGCAAGACCCAGCACCTGCCCTGGCTTGTGCATTTTGCACAGCTCTCTGCTGTTCAGAATTTTTCAAGAAAAAAGTTGAAAAGGAAAAATAAGAAAAAATAAATAGTCTCGAGGAAAGTTCAGTAGATTTTGAATGTAATGGCTAGGGATTCCTGTGTGAATGATCCCCAATATCTCCAATCTTAGTCACTGATTGAGCACATTCTCAATCCCATATAGTTCTTCCTCTGCCCCTATTCCTGGCATCCTTTGATCCCTGATATATTTTTCTGCTCAAGGATCAATCAGCTACTTTGTTTTCATATTTAAGTGAATCAGGGGGGAAAACTTTCCCTCAGGACTCAGCACTAGACTTGAGTACTGACATGCAAAAAAATTCCTTGCTAGATTGCTGTGAACAGGAGAATTAAGAATTCCTTAGACATTGTTTGGCTTGTTCATGATTGCTTCTCTGCATAAAATTTCACAAAGAAAGACTGTAGCTGATCAAGTATTATAACTTTGAGTAGCCGTCCCTGTGCTGGAGATAGAGCACATCACTTAGAGTGCCTGACTTGAATGCTCGAGGCCCCGGGTTTGAGTCCCCAGCACTGTGTGATTGTGGAAGTAGCAAAGAAATGAAACCAATTCTGAGCCTCCCAACCTTCTATCCTCTCTCCTCTTAATTTTTTTTCTCCTCTCGTCACAAATGGAATCAACACTCTAAAACAGCACCAGTTTCACCTGCAATCCAAATCCACCAACACCTTTCAGCTGTCTTCTGCTCTCCAAGACAGCAGTGCCCAGTCACCTGCATTTCTTCAGAGTATTTGTTCCATGACCTCACTCTTTTCTCCTTAGGACAGAGATCAAAGGTCTCTCATGAGTACTCTTATGAGGACAATTCTTCAGCACCTTCTGCAGCTGTGCATTGTGCACCAGGTTTCAGTGGCAGGAAATTCAAAATGACAACAGCACTTGTACCTGGCACTCTCCAGGCTTCTTGGAAAACACTGCCATACTCTCTGTCAATGAAGGGGACTTCCACACCCAAGCACTTTCTATGTGAACCTCAATGTCAACAGGATATCCAAGAGGTGAACACAAGAGACAGCCACTCTTGTCCCTGGATTTCTCTCACTGTTTTGATTTGCAGAGGCTTCATGTGATTTCTTGGTGAATAATGTTAGGTTTTGGGGTGAATCGATGTTAGCCTCTATGGAGAGCATTCAGGAGGATCATGGTGGATTTACAACCTACTCACCCAATATCATTGGTGCTACAGTGTCAAGAGGACTGGAGCCCTTTTATAGACTCTTGTCAGTGTAGAATTCGTTGAAGCATAACAGCATCTCAGGTTGTGAGTTGTTCTTATGTTTACCACGAATCTGGGAATTAATGCATAGTGCTTTGGATGGTAAGGAATGACACAAGAGTCCCTCTTTGCAAGAACTCACCCTGGAAGAAGGAAATCAGAGACATTAGGCATACAGCATGTTGGCGGTGAATAGAAACAAGGCAAGGAAGAAAACGGAGATCCAAAATGGTGGACTAGAGGGAGGCTGCATTCTTTGTTGCTCCTTAACTCCAGTTTAAAGCAGAGGATATCTATTTCTTGGTGAGTCAGTTTTTGCTGCTTATTAATACACTGCTGTTTACCCCATTTGTCTGCTGTGACCCATTGCATTCTGCCAATATATGGACGCCTTTTTTGAGTGCAGATTGCTCACTGTCAGGCACCTCTCACCCACCATTTGCCTGCCTCTCGTGAGTACATCGCCTGCCTTACACCTATCCAACACCCAACATATGATGTACACCACCCAATCGTCTGACAATAGTCAGCAAACTGATTGCCGACCTCCAGTGGAGCAGCAGCTGCCTGCTGTTGCCTGGAAGTTCTCTGTTAAAGTACCAGCAGGTTTGATTACATGTGGCTGCCGCCATTTTCAGACAACAGCGAGACCCCATAGAAACCCTGGCCTGACTGCCTGTGCCCCATCTCCAGGAACCCTCAGTTCGAACAATCACTCCCAGCCTCTGGGACCCTCATTTTGACTGACTGCTCCCTGCCACAAGGACCCCCATACCAACTGACTGTGCCCTATCACCAGGACCCCAGATGTACTGCACCTGGCCTCCAGGATCCCACAACCACACCAAACACACCCAAACTCCAGGACCCCTCCCTGACCAACCGCACCCTGCCTCCAGGATCTTCAGCTGACCGTGTCCACACCCTAAGCTGCAGCTCCCCATTTGCCAACACATTTGGAAGCCAGAGAAGCCATCTTGGATAATCCTGGAAGCCAGAGCTCTGATCTTAAATGGGGCAAATCCCATCCTGAGATGCCTGCTGGAGACATGAAGCTCAATGTCAGGTACCTCTCATGCATTAGGCTACTAAACACTGGGAGGTTTCTTTACTATATGACTTTATACTGTAGATTTTTTTTCTCCTTAGTGAAAAAATTTAAGTTTTTATTTCTTTACTTTTCTTGCTCTCTTTTCCTTTTGTTTACCTGTTCCCTCAGAGTCTCTTTCTCCCTTTCTTGCATGCCAACATTCAATTTCTTTTGGCTACACTCTCACCCTTTCTATTATCTAGAACTTCTGTATATTTTTCTTATCCATTAGAGCCACATTATACATCCCTCTACATCCTCTTTAGCATCCATTAGAAACTGCAGACCTTATTGCAACTCTGTTTGTTTTACTGGAGATAATATTTGAACTCATTCTGTTTATTATGACAATTTTGTCAATGTCCTCATAGGGGCTATTTGGTCTAGGATTGCATAGTGTCTCAATTGGGCATTGCTAATATTGATCTCCCTTAAAGAAAGGGTTTTGGAAACCTATAGGGCCACTATTAGCCTACAGGGGAAAATCTGCAATACCCCAGATCTTCACTGTTAGAGGGGAAGATACATGAACAAAATGAAAAAACAAGGGAAGAAAATGATCCAAACAAATCTAGATTTTATATTAATAGAATCCAATGACAGTATGTTAGAAGAAATGTCAGAAAAGGACTTCAGCTTATACATGATTAAGATGACTCACGAAGAAAAGGATGAAATAAGAGAGCAAATGAAGGCAATGAATGATAATACCAATAAGATGAAAGAGTAACTGCAGGAAGTCAAAGATCATTACAACAAAGAGAGAGAGAGATTCTCAATAAAAAATCAAAAGGAAATCCTTTAAATGAAGGAAACAATAAACCAAATAAAGTACTCAATGAAAAGCATCCCCTAAAGACTAGACCAATGGGAAGACAGAACTTCAGATAATGAAGACAAAATATTTAATGTTGAAAATAAAGTTGCCCAAACAGAGAAGATGGTAAGAAATTATGAACAGAATATCCAAGAACTATGGGACATCATGAAAAGACCAAATTTAAGAATTTTTGGGATTGAGGAAGGCATAGAGATACAAACCAAAGGATTGAACAACCTATTCAATGAAATAATATCAGAAAATTTCCCAAAAATAAAGAATGAAATCAAAAATCAAATACAAGAGGCTTACAGAACACCAAATGCACAAAATCATAACAGATCCACACCAAGGCACATTGTTGGGGTTTCGGCCAGACCCCTGGCCCTAGGTGTGGCAAGGCTAAGATGGTGCCTGGCAGTGAGCCAGAGCAGTTAACTTTTGCATAAACAACTGACATTATTTTGAGGAAGTTCCAGGGATTGGCTGAGCTCCCTGATGGACAATGCAGGTCCACTGTATGCCTGCCTTTGCTGCCTGTATCTGTGGATGCTCTCCCCTCGTGCTCGAGTTGCTGATTGGTTACAATAATGTATATATTGGAGTGTAAGTTCCTCAAAGAAAAGAACAAAGAAAGAACTATGAGGAAGTAAGCGCGCAAAATAAAGAGCTCAAAAGAACCAGGTTTGCGTCTCGTTTCTCTGCGGGCAGGGAGCGCGACAAATGGTGCTGAAATCCCGGGAAGCAAAGAACAATAATTTTTCACAGACAAGGGTAAGTTAAGTGGTAAGTAATAAAGTAATAAATAATAAAGCAATAAAGTAATAAAGTAAGTAAGGCTAGAAAGCCCGGTAACAGAGAAAAATTAATAGGCTTTAAGCCCGGTAACAGAGAAAAATTAATAGGCTTTAAGCCCGGTAACAGAGAAAAATTAATAGGCTTTAAGCCCGGTAACAGAGAAAAATTAATAGGCTTTAAGCCCGGTAACAGAGAAAAATTAATAGGCTTTAAGCCCGGTAACAGAGAGAGGTTAATAGGCTGAAAGCCCGGTAAAAGTTCACAGAAGGCAAACTCGTTGCCCGGTAAAATTAGTTAGTTTCAATTTATGAAGTGGTACCAAATTGTGTGTGTGGTGTGTTATTTTTGTGTTTGTTGTGTGGCTTGTTTGTGTGCTTGGAGCTCTTAGTGCTGTAAGATTTAATCATAGGAACAGAACTGTCTAAGACTGGAATGCAACAGCCTCTTAGGGAGTTACTAAAAAGTCATGGAATGCCACTAACATTCCTTGATACCATAGAGAAGGTCTCTCCGTGGTTTTTAAAGGAGGGGCTGTTAAATATTCCACAGTGGGAACATAATATAGTAGCCATAGTCCCCACAAGTATTGGGAGATAATTGTTTCATAATTTTCTGCATTCAAACCTAACCTGATTTCTCAACCAGGTAAAAAAAAGGATTAAAAAGTCCTGGGTGATCCTCCCTCCCCTCTGCCTGGCCTTGTCAAAGCCTGCAATGGAATGTAAACAGCAGCAGTCTCAGCAGGAAAAGGGGGGGGTAACCTGAAGAAAAGAAAAAAAAGGGTGTCCGTTTTAAACTTAACTAACTTATTTTCTAGGATTCTTCGTTTGTTTTGTTTTTCTTTAATGTTGTATTTTTGAGCTCATAATTTTGATCCTGCATACCTAGGTTAATGATTTTTTTTTCTTTTTGATCAGTTCTATTTTTTATTCAACTGAAGTTTTTGAACAGCTGTTTCATTGCAATGAACATTTACCTATAAAGTTACAAGGCCTTTGATTTTGTGTTATGTGTTATGTTGTGCTGTCTAATGTCATGTTTTGTCAAAACTGAGCGCTCTTAAAATTAAAATTTAAAAATGGATCCAAATACTTTTATTCACGTGATTTAAAAAGGTTCAATTTAAATTGGGTAAACTAATAAAAGTAAAATGTCTTTAAAAATAACTTACAAGTCTCCAGGTGGTCAAACTAATGAAATGTTAATGTTAAACAATGTCTAATATCAATTGCTTCTAGGACTTTTCTTCAGCAGGAAAGAGGCAACGGATCCTGTTCAGGACACTTGTCTGATATCTTGGTTTTTATAAAATAAATAAATTAGAGTTAACATGTATGGGATTACTCAAATGTGTTTGTAGAGACGTCTGGTTAATTTACAAAGTTAAATGCTAATTGTTAAATAACATCAAGTACTTTTAACTCCTTAAATTACATGGGGTAACATACTTAAACATTATTGGTGTTTTCATAGGATGGTAAATAAAAAGGGTTTAAACTTGCTTTGTGTCATCACTAAACTAAAAACAAGGTTACTAAGAGTTATGTCCTAACAAGTGGAATTCTGTATACAAAGGGTCCCAAAAGTTTCAACTGTGTTTCAATTAGAGTATCTGAATTCAAAAATTTCATAAGAGTTGTTTCAGAATGTGAACAAAAAGGGGTCAACAAATAGGAAAGAAAAAATAAAAGGTTCTGGGTTTAAAATGTATTTAATAAAAAGGAAAAGAAAATGTTTCTGGATAAGAAAGTCTGTGTGTAATAAAGGACAAGTTTCAACAAGTCTATGTGTAACTAAGTTGATTATATGTATGTAAATCAGCTAAAGCTATTTAAGGTTTTTCCTAAGGTGACATACTAATGTTCTGATATAAGCCAAAGTTTAATCTATATGGTAAAATGACATGGTAATATAACAAAGTTTTCTTAATAACACTAATTCATTCTTAACTCTGTGTCTCTTAAGTTTTATTCTTTAAAACAATTGTCTTAAAAATAGGGGTTTATACAATTATGGTTAAGCAACTGTTAAAAATTGTACTACGTTATAAAGTCTAAATTTTTCTTTAAAAACTAAAATTGGTAAGAACCAATTCCTCACTAAAATTAAAATAACTCTAACCACAGATGTACCTTATAACCCACAAAAACAAAGTATTGTCAAACATACACATCTCACCCTCAAAAATACTCTTTATAAACAAAAAGGGGGAATAGAGGAGACCTTCAGGTCCCCTAAAGATAAACTTTCTCTTTGTCTCTTTGTTTTGGGTTTTTTAACTCTGGGTAATAAGGGTAACCCGGTGCTTTACTGGAGCTGCGGCTCAGTTTGTGTGTTTCCACAAAATAAACTAACTTACAACCTCTTTTTAGTCTCTTAGGAGGAACAGTTCAACTATGTAACAAAACAACTGCTTCTCTCTATTGTACTTCAGATTTGTGCTATCTCTCAATGTTAAAATGCTTCTAGGTTCCTGCTGGCAGACTTAATGTGTGTTCCTACCTTCCTACCAGTCCCAGTCTCTGTTACAGATGCAAAATTGTCAGTGCTACTATCAAGAAACAGGAGAGAATTTGACATCACAGCGACTATGGTGACTGCAATAGTGGTTTCTGCAACAGCAGCACTAGCAACTGCCATACCTACAACAACAACAGTCAATCACTTGGCCGAAAATACAGCTGCAGCCTTACAGACTAAAGAAACTCTAAACCAACATTTAAGAACAGACATTCTCCTGGTGAAGAGTGGACTTACTACAAGAACAAGTGGACATATTACAAGAACTTTTGGGACTGGGATGTGTTTACTCATTAAGAGTTGTTTGTGTTACCCCTATTGTATATGATAATTTCAGCACTGCAGCTGAGTTATGTAGTAATTTGTCACTTTACCTTACTTCTACTTGGTCATCTCAATTTGATAATCTTACTTCACAACTTAGAACCGAAATTGTCAAAGCTAATTCTACTAGGGTACATATTGCTTCTGTATCTGAGATGGCTAAATGGTTTTCTTCTGCTTTCGATTTTGTAAAACAGTGGGCAGGTTTGGGCACTTTGGGACTGCTTCTCCTCATTGGTATCCTTTTCCTCACTCGTCTGGTTGTACAACTACGAGCCACCCAACAAATGGACCAGATTATTTTTCATCAGGCCATGACTGCCCTAGAGGCCGGCAGTTCCCCACAAGTATGGCTCTCGATGCTGGACCGGTAGTCAAAGACAGGTAAGGAAGGAGGTGACACCGTACCGACCTAAGACAGGAGCTGTAGCATGCTCTACAGTTATCCGATGACGGGTAAGGACGGTGGTTGAACACTCCGCCTAAGACAGGCACGGTCCCGAGCTTTCCTTTTCTTTTTAAAAGAGAAAAGGGGGAACTGTCGGGGTTTCGGCCGGACCCCTGGCCCTAGGTGTGGCAAGGCTAAGATGGCACCTGGCAGTGAGCCGGAACAGTTAACTTTTGCATAAACAACTGACATTATTTTGAGAAAGTTCCAGGGATTGGCTGAGCTCCCTGATGGACAGTGCAGGTCCACTGTATGCCTGCCTTTGCTGCCTGTATCTGTGGATGCTCTCCCCTCGTGCTCGAGTTGCTGATTGGTTACAATAATGTATATATTGGAGTGTAAGTTCCTCAAAGAAAAGAACAAAGAAAGAACTATGAGGAAGTGAGCGCGCAAAATAAAGAGCTCAAAAGAACCAGGTTTGCGTCTCATTTCTCTGCGGGCAGGGAGCGCGACAGCACATTATAATGAAAATATCGAACATTCAAAATAAAGATAGGATTTTGAAGGCCTCAAGAGAAAACCATCAGATTACATATAGGTGGAGACCAATACGGATAGCAGCAGACTTCTCAACCCAGACTCTAAAAGCTAGAAGGGCCTGGAACAACGTATTTCAAGCTCTGAAAGAACATGGTTGCCAAACAAGAATCCTTTACCCAGCAAAACTAACCTTCAGATTTGAAGATGAAATAAAATCCTTCCATGATAAACAAAAGTTAAAAGAATTTACAAATAGAAAGCCTGTGCTACAAAATGTTCTCAACAAAATATTCCATGAGGAGGAAATGAAAAACAACAATGCAGGTCAGCAAAGGAAGGAACTGCCTTAGAGAAAAACCACTCAAAGGAGAAACCAAGCATACTTAAAAACCAAAAATAAGCCCAAATGACTGGGAATACCAATCATATCTCAATAATAACCCTGAAAGTTAATGGCCTAAACTCATCAATCAAAAGATATAGACTGGCAGAATGGATTAAAAAGAAAGATGCAACAATATGCTGCCTGCAAGAGACTCATCTCATAGAAAAAGACATCAACAGACTAAAGGTGAAAGGATGGGGAAAAACCTACAATGCACATGGACTCAGTAAAAAAGTAAGGGTTTCCATCCTTATGTCAGATAAAGTGGACTTCAAGCCAAAGTTATTTAGCAGGGATAAAGAAGGACATTTCATACTGCTTAAAGGAACCATAAATCAGGAAGACATAACGATAGTTAATATTTATGCCCAAAACAATGGTGCATCCCCGTACATCAAACAAATCCTTCTCAATTTCAGGAATCACATAGACCACAACACAATCATTCTGGGTGATGTTAATGCAACACTGTCACCACTAGATAGATCTTCCAAACAAAAACCAACAAAAGAAACCATAGAACTCAATAACACAATCAAAAACCTAGACTTAATAGACATATATAGAATATTCCATCCACTGACTAGCGGATTCACTTTCTTCTCAACAGCACATGGAAGCTTCTCAAAAATAGACCATATGTTATGCCACAAAGCTGCCCTTAGGAAATGCAATAAAATAGAGATACTGCCTTGGGTTCTATCAGATCATAATGGAATGAGAGTAGAAATCAATGACAAAATAAAAAACAAATTATTCCAACACATGGAGACTAAATAATATGCAATTGAATGAAACATGGATAACAGAAAACATCAGGTAAGAGATAAAAAAAATTCTTAGAAGTCAATGAGAATGTTGATAAAACATATCAAAATCTCTGGGACACTCTGAAAGTAGTACTAAGAGGAAAATTCATTGCATGGAGTGCATACCAGAAAAGAATGAAAAGAAAACAACTAAATGATCTAACATTACAACTCAAAGTCCTAGAAAAAGAAGAACAGAGAAACAGCAAAAGTAGTAGAAGACAGGAAATAATTAAAATCAGAGCTGAAATCAATAAAAGTGAAACAAAAGAAACAAAAAATTGACAAAACAAAAGGTTGGTTCTTTGAAAAAGTGAACAAAATAGAGAAACACTTAGCCACACTAACGAAGATAAGGAGAGAGAAAAATCAAATTACTAAAATTCATGATGAAAGAGGAAATATCACGACAGACACTGAGATACATAACATAATGAGAAGCTATTTGAAAATATGTATTCCAACAAAATAGAAACTATTGAAGGCATTGACAAATTTCTAGACATGTGCTTTTCCAAAACTGAACCAGGAGGACATACACAATTTAAACAGATCAATATCAAGCAATGAAATAGAAGAAACCATTAAAAAGTACCATCCTAGAAAAGCTCAGGA
Organism: Sciurus carolinensis; assembly: GCF_902686445.1. NCBI lineage: Eukaryota > Metazoa > Chordata > Mammalia > Rodentia > Sciuridae > Sciurus > Sciurus carolinensis. Next base: position 300,994 of record NW_025920104.1, read on the forward strand.
CCAGACTGATTCTCAGCCGAGTTCTATAAGACCTTCAAAGAAGAACTCATTCCAATAGTTCTCGAAGTATTCCAGGAAATAGAAAAGGAGGGTACCCTATCAAACTCATTCTATGAAGGTAATATCACCCTCATACCCAAACCAGGTAAAGACACATCAAGGAAAGAAAATTTTAGACCAATATCCTTCATGAATATAGATGCAAAGATCCTTAACAAAATATTGGCAAACCATATCCAAAATTCTATTAAGAAAATTGTGTACCATGATCACGTAGGGTTCATCCCTGGAATGCAAGGATAGTTGAACATCCATAAATCAATAAAGGTAATCCATCATGTCAATAGGATAAGAAAAATATGGTTATATCAATTGACACAGAAAAAGCATTCAACAAAATACAACACCGCTTTATGCTCAAAACACTAGAAAAAATAGGGATAGTAAGAGAACATACCTGAATATTGTAAAGGCTATTTATGCTAAGACCATGGTCAACATCATTCTTAATGGAGAAAAACTGAAACCATTCCCTTTAAAACGGGAACAAGATGGGATGTACTCTTTCACCACTTCTATTCTACACTGTCCACAAAACTCTAGCCAGATCAATTAGGCAGACTAAAGAAATTAAAGGGATATGAATAGGAGAAGAGGAACTTAAGCTGTCATTATTTGCTGATGACATGATTCTATATTTAGAGGATCCAAAAACTCCTCCAGAAAACTTCTAGACCTCATCAATAAATTCAGCAAAATAGCAGGCTTTGAAATCAACATGCATAAATCTAAAGCATTTTTGTATGCAAACAATTAAACATCTGAAAGGGAAATGAGGAAAACAACTCCATTTGCAATAGCCTCAACAAAAATGAAATACTTGGGAATCAATCTAGCCAAAGAGGTTAAAGATCTCTACAATAAAAACTACAAAACATTGAAGAAAGAAATTGAGGAAGACCTTAGAAGATGGAAGATCTCCCATGTTCTTGGATAGGCATTATTAATATTCTCAAAATGGCCATACTACCAAATATACTGTATAGATTAATGCAATCCCAATTAAAATCCCAGTGATGTACCTTACACCAATAGAGCAAGCAATCATGAATTTCATCTGGAAAAATAAGAAACCCAGAATAGCTAAAGCAATACATAGCAGGAAGAATGAAACAGGGAGTATCACAATACCAGAACTTCAATTATACTACAAAGCAATAGTAACAATAACGGCATGGTATTGGCACCAAGATAGACAGGTAGATCATTGGTACCGAACAGAGGATGCAGACACAAACCCAAATAAAAACAATTTTCTCATACTTGACAAATGTGCCAAAAATATGCAAAGGAGAAAAGATAGCCTCTTCAACAAATGGTGCTGGGAAAACAGGAAATCCATATGCAACAGAATGAAACTAATCCCCTATCTCTCACCCTGCACAAAAATCAACTCACAATGGATCAAGGACCTTGAAATCAGACCAAGATCCTGCATTTTATAGAAGAAAAAGTAGGTCCAAATCTTTAACTTGTTGGCTTAGGATCAAACTTCCTTAACAGGACTCCCATAGCACAAGAAATAAAAGCAAAAATCAATAACTGGGACAGATTCAAACTAAAATGCTTTCTCTCAACAAAGAAAATTATCAGGAATGTGAAGAGAGAGCCTACAGAGTGTGAGCATATCTTTGCCACTCATACTTCAGATAGAGTACTAATTTCCAGAATGTATAAAGAACTCAAAAAACTCTACACGTAGAATACAAATAACCCAATCAACAAATGGGCTAAGGATATGAACAGACACTTCATAGAAGAAGATGTACAATCAACAAACATGAAAAATTTTCAGACTCTTTAGTAATAAGAGAATTGCCAATCAAAACTACACTAAGATTCCATCTCACCTCAATTAGAATGGCAATTATCAAGAATACAAGCAACAATAGGTGTTGGAGAGTATGTGGGGAAAAAGGTACACTCTTACATTGCTGGTGGGGCTGCAAATTAGTGCAGTCACTCTGGAAAGCAGTGTGTAGATTCCTTAGAAAACTTGGAATGGACCCACCATTTGTCCCAACTAACCCACTCCTCGGTCTATACCCAAAGGACTTAAAATCAGCATACTACAGAGATACAGCCACATCAATGTTCATAGCTGCTCAATTCACAATAGCCAGAATATGGAACCAACCTAGATGCCCTTCAATTGATAAAAGGATAAAGAAACTTATGTGTATATATATATATATATATATATATATATATATATATATATATATATATATATAGGGGATTAGTTTCATTCTGTTGCATATGGATTTCCTGTTTTCCCAGCACCATTTGTTGAAGAGGCTATCTTTTCTCCTTTGCATATTTTTGGCACATTTGTCAAGTATGAGAAAATTGTTTTTATTTGGGTTTGTGTCTGCATCCTCTGTTCGGTACCAATGATCTACCTGTCTATCTTGGTGCCAATACCATGCCGTTATTGTTACTATTGCTTTGTAGTATAATTGAAGTTCTGGTATTGTGATACTCCCTGTTTCATTCTTTTATATGTGTGTGTATATATATATATATATATAAACTTATGTATATATATATATATATATATAAACTTATGTGTATATATATATATATATATATATATATATATATATAAGTCAATCTCAAAAAAACAAAGTATAAATTATCTCACTGACAAATGATGACACATCATTGGAGTGGGAGGGGACAAGAATGGAGGAAGAAGGGACTGTATAGAGGGAAAAATGGGTGTGAGGGGTGGGAGGGAAGGAAAAAAGCAGAATGAATCAAACATCATTACCCTATGTAAATGTATGATTGTGCAAATGGTATGCTGTTAATTCATGTACAGAAAGAAACATGTATCCCATTTGTTTACAATAAAAATAAATTAAAATTGAAAAAAAAGAAGGAAAATGGATTTGACAATTTGCAAATGCTTGAGGTACGCTTTTCCTTCTCAGTCATTCTATTACATGTTGGTTATTAATGAACCAATTCTGTTTTGATATTCAGGTTTTACCGATGTAGGGTCTTCACACTTGAATATCGTCGACCATTTAGTGATTAAATTTCTCACATTGTGGAGCACTCTTTATTCGTGGAGCCAGAGATTAGTGTTGCATATGCCAGGATCAAATGGCTTAAATTGTAGTTCATGGGGGAAGGTGCTGTGAAGTTGGGAAAGCCTTTGTTCATTGTTCTTGTGCCAGAAAAAAATAGGAATCAATATACATATATTCAGCTGTACATGGGAGCAACAGAAAAGAGACAGAAATTTGCAAGGGCATTGTTGTCCTTAAAAGGGGAATGAGGGTCGGTATTCATGGTTTCATAGAGAATGAATGGGTAATAAGTACTTCCTGTATTTGTAGTGTAGGTTGAGGCTGAATATATATCTTGGAGTTCGTGGGTTGACCATGAACAATGGCGAGTTTCATAGCATCTCTTCTCTAAAGTTGTTTTCCAGCACAGACACCCTTCAGCATTTCTAGCCCCCCAAATATCATTTCTCATCTATTGAATATTCAGCTTGGGAATTTTAAACCATTCCACTTTCAGCACAGTCTATGTTCAAACCTGGTGTTATGCCCTATGAAATTGTGCTCATCATGCCATCAGCAGGCTGTGAATTCATTCCCCAGCTTGTGTTCTGCTGGATAGAGGACTGCTGGCAACATCCCACAGGCGCTTATGACAGAGATGTATTAGTCTGGTCAAGAAGTCGATGTCGCCGCCCACGGCAACAGTCCCTCGGATATTTGTTACTGCCTGCAGCAACAATTGCATGGGTATTTATCAGAGGTGGACTGGAAACTGAGCTACTCCTACTATCTTTCTCTTTAGTGCGCTGCTTTCTTGCTTGTTCATTAGTTTATAGAGGAAGAGAGGCTTACTTCTTTTAGAGGAAATTTTAGAGGAAGACAGGCTTGCTTAAAGCTTAGAGGAAGAGAGATTTTACTTATCAGGAAAAGAAACTTGCTACACTTTCAAAGAGGCTACTATTATCAGAGGAGCTATTTCGTAAAGGTCTGCTTCTTCTTCTTAGAGGTAGTTCCCGCATCCTGTGATCTTCATTCAGCGAGCTGCAACCTTCCATGTCAGGTTCGTCCTGTCCTCCTTCCGACATGCTGAGTGAATGACTCCCTCCTCTCTTCATGAGCTGCCAGAGAAGCCACTCACCTTCACATGGGATATGGACATCCCATGTTCCAGCTGTCTCCTTTCCAGACTTCATAGGTTAGGAGAAGAGAGCTGACAGATGGAATGTGATGTGTCCCAAATCAATGATCACCTAAATCATGGTGCTGCACTGCATGCTCTACTGAGCTGAGCACTCACCACCCATCTTTCCATGAGGCTGCTAGGCACCTAGGCTAGTTTCCTGAGTCTGAAGGAAACCCAGGCTGTCCCAGTCCTGGAGGAGTGGGGTTGGTGGGCAAATCCACTGGTGCTGGTGTGAAGATTGCTGACCCACGTGCTGTCAAGCACCTCTCGGTCCCACCTGGTTCCACTGGACTTTGTGTGGGCTACTAGCCTGCATCAGGAGCCAGAAGAACTGCCTGTCAGCATGAACAGTGATGCCAAAGAGGCACAACGCCACCTAGGGGACATATGTGGATGTGGGAGCTTTCAGACTTCAACGGGATTCCTTGTCCTGCCTAGATATGGGGTGATTTATCATTCACGGAGCTCCATACTGCTTACAGACTGGTTCCTCATCACCTGGGAAGCAAGAATAGAATCATTTCTTCAAAAACACAAGACCCTGGCACCCTCTGCCTTCGTCTATACTCTTACCCTCCCTGCTAGGATGCCACATGTCTTGAATGTGGGTTTGAAGCAGCCAGGAGCAGAATGGTCTCAAATTGCCATGGAAACCGTAACACCACAGTGTTCTAATGCCGCTTCTCTGTGACCTCAGGAGAAATCAGGGGTGCAGGCACCATGTCACGGGACCCACTCATCAAAGTTCATGTTGCCCATGGCTTTACAAACACTCTGGGGAGTGCAACAAAGTGCCTTCTCCTACCAGAGGCTTGAATCCTGCGACCTTCCCAACCTAGGTGACCAATGTCTGCTCCTTCCCCTTTGATTAGAGGACTTCTCCCATGTATGGCTCTCATGTCACAGGAGAACTGGTAACCAATTGTTACATTTTTCTGGGTGGAATTGATTGCATTGGAATGAATACAGGATCAAGGATATGACTTTAGTCACTTATCTCTCTGTAATGAATCTTGAGAGTAATAACTGAAAACATAAGGAGGAGAAGATTGAAATTGGATGAGAAATGTTTTCTTTTTGCCAACACCTTTTGGTTCTGGAACCCCAGAACCCATGAGCCATCACCACATGCATTTTCCTGTTTATATCTCCCAAGAGTGTCTGACTAAATTGCTGAAGCACTCCCTACTGAGGGAAAAAGTCTTAACACAGGAGGCCCATCTTTTGCTGCCTCACCCATTCCTGAGATGATAGGCAAGATCCAGGAGCTGAACTGGTTTGTGCATTATGCACAGCTCTCTGCTGCTTAGAATTTTTCAAAAACAAGTTCAAATGATAATATGAGAAGAAAAATACACTCGAGGAAAGTATCAGTAAATTTTCAATGTAATGGCTAGGAATTCATGTGTGAATGATCCCCAATATCTCCAATCATATTCACCAATTTACCAGATCTCAAACCCACATAGTGCTGCCTGTGTCCCTGCTCCTGGTGTCCTTGGATCCCTGATGTATTTTTCTGCTCAAGGATCAATAAGCTACTTCCGTTTTCATCCTTAATTGAACAAGGGAAAAATTTTCCCTCAGGACACAGTGCTAGACTTGAGTATTGAATACATGCAAAACAGCACCTTGCTGGACTGTTGTGAACAGGAGATTTAAGAATTCCTTTGACATGTTTGGTTTGATCATGGTTGCTTCTCTGCATACAATTTCACAAAGTAAGACTGTAACTGATCAAGTTTTGTAACTAACAGGAGCTGTCACCGTGCTGGCGATATAGTGCATCACTTTGAGTGCCTGACTCGCATGCTTGAGGCCCGGGTTCCTGTACCCAACACTGTGGGATTGCGGAAATACCAAATGATCGAAAACATTTCTTAACATCCCAACTTTCCATCTTCTCTCCTTTTAATTTTCATTTCTCCCTTCATCACAAAAGGAATCAACACTCTAAAACAGCACCATTTTCACATGCAACCCCATTCCACCAAAAGCTTTCAGCAGGCTTCTGAATCCAAGTGAGCAATACTGCCCAGTCACCTGCATTTCTCCAGAGTATCTGTTCCATGATCTCACTCTACTCTCCTTAGGGCAGAGATCAAGGGTCTCTCATGAGTATGCTCGTGAGGATAATTCTTCAGCACCTTCTGCAGCTGTGCATTGTGCACCAGGTTTCAGTGGCAGGAAATTCAAAATGACAATGGCACTTGTACCTGGCACTCTCCAGGCTTCTTGGACACAGTGCCATACTCTCTGTCAATGAAGGGGACTTCCACATCCAAGCACTTTCTACGTGAACCCCATATCAACTGGATATTCAAGAGGTGAACACAAAAGACAGCCGCTCTTATCCCTGGAATTTCTCTCATTATTTTGCTTTGCAGAGGCTTTCACGTGATTTCTTGGTGAATAATGTTAGAATTAGGGGCTGAATTGATATCAGCCTCTATTGAGAGCATTCAGGAGTATCATGGGGGATTTACAACCTACTCACCCATTATCATTGGAGCTCCAGTGTCAAGAGGAATGGAGCCCTTTCATAGACTCTTGTTAATATTGATGGACGTCCTCAAGAGATGCAGTGTAGAATTGGGTGAAGCATAACAACATCTCAGGTTGTGAGTTGTTCTCATGTTTACCTCGGATCTGGGAATTAATGCATAGTGCTTTGGAGGTCAAGGAATGACACAAGAGACCCTCTTTGCAAGAACTCACCCTGGAAGAAGGAAATCAGAGACATTAGGCATACAGCATGTTGGCAGAAGATAGAAACAAGTCAAGAAAGAAAACGGATTTGACAATTTGCAAATGCTTGAGGTATGCTTTTCTTTCTCAGTCATTCTATGTTATGTTGATTATTGTGGAACCACTTCTGTTTTGATATTCAGGTTTTGCTGATGTAGGAACTTCACATTTGAATATTTGTATACCTTTTGGTGATAAAATTTCTGAGATTGTGGAGCACTCTTTATTCGGAGAGCCAGGGATTAGTGTTGCACATCCCAGGATGTTGTAGAATATTTCTTGGTAGCTTCTGCGGAGTATGAGTGAGTATCAGATACTTATTTTCATGGAAATTGATTGGGAAATGTATGATATAGACCAGAAAATATTAATTATATTTCTTTTTATTTTTAATCTCATTTCTTCTTGATATGATGATACACCCCTCACTTCAGGTTTGTCATAGAAATTCAACAGTATAAAATATTGTGAATTACACCTTTAAAGTCCAATGTGCCTTCTTTGATTTGTTTCATTTAATGTTAATAGTTGGGAATTGAGCTAAGGGTTTGCAGATTGAAATGCTTCTTATATTATTTAATGGGTCTGTCAGGAAACTATTTGGAGAAATAATTGTCAGGGACCAAGAAGAAGTTCTCATTCTGAGGTTGTTCTGACCTTTACGATAAGCAGCAGCCCAGAGAATATTTTGCAGTTGCCTCCCCTGCGCAAAAACCCTGCAGCTGACTCAGGCACCCTGCAGCTGATGGCTGACGGATTCCTGGAGCACACCCCCTCCCCACTCCCAGCTGATAGTTCTGCCTATGGCTCACCCCCACTTCTCTTATGGGATTTCACCTTCCTGCCGGCGTGAACTTGCACCTTATCAGGAGACCAAAAGAAAAACACAGCCAACCAGCCTGTGTCTCATCATACCCCTCATTCCCTCAGCATAAATACCCGTGAGAACAATAAAAATTTGCATCTTGATCAGAATTCCTGTCTTGCTGTCACTCCCCATGTCTCTTGTCTCTTCATTCCTTCTCTCTTAGGTTCGCTGTCCTGCGTTGATGTCCCGTGGGTCAGGACAGTTGGCGCCCAACGTGGTTGACTCGAGCCTTTGTCTGAGAAGCAAACGCCGCCCTCCGGGAAAGCCTTGGCCAAGCAGGATTTGGGATCACCTCGGTAAACGCGACTGGGAGTCAGATCCAGGAGGAGAGTGAACCCGGCGCAAGGTGAGTGACACACCATGGGACAAGCAGTTTCATCACATGATTTGTTTCTGATGGGTCGCAAGGAGGCCCTCAAGACTCGGGGAGTGCATGTTAAAAAGAAGGACTTAAAATTGTTCTTTTCATACATAGAGGATTTGTGTCCTTGGTTTCGCCTTGAGGGGTCAATTGATGGTAAAAGGTGGCTCAGAGTAGGAGACTGCCTCAAAGATTATTATGAGACTTTTGGTCCTCAAAAGGTGCCCATACTGCCTTTTCTTATTGAAATTTAATTAATGAGATTCTTAAAAGTTCACCCTTTGACAGTGGTACTTTAAAACTTGTAAAAATTGGGGAGCAGGCAATGCAATCCACCTCTCGCTCCCCTTGGCATGCCCTTTGGTTAGTATTCAAATGCCCCCTACTCAGCCTTCTCAGAACCCTGGGACCCTCCCAGACCCTGGGACCCTCCCAGACTCCACCTTACCAAAAGAGTCCCTTAAAAATCCCCCTAAGATTTATCCAGTTTTAAATTCCTATGATGAGGTGACCCCAGAGGAGGAAGCTACCCTGGAGGAGGCAGCGACTCAATACTATTCTCCAGACCTGCCACCTCGTAAAGATGCACTTCCCTCTTATATACCCCCTGCCTTTTGTGCTCTGGCCCTTCAGGGACCTACTGCCCCCCCAGACATTTTTCCCCGCTTCCCTTGCCTAATCTAACCCCCTTATGCGAGTCTCTCCAACATAGGCGGGAACAAATCCAACTTTTAAAAGAACTAAAAGCCCTTGATGCCGAACTTCTTTTACTAGCCTTGGGCACGGAGTTAACACAAACTGGCCCCAAACCCCTTAATACTCGTAAGGTGAAGCCACATGGTCAGTCTGTTCTTGCCTTTCCAGTTACTCAAAGCAAGCAGATCAGCTCGCACAGACTGAGGCAGAGGGTCTAGAAGGAGCTCAGGTAAAGGAATCAGGGTAGGAACAAGAGGTAGAACCAGAGGGAGAAGAAGAGGAGGACCAGGAATCAGGGGATGAGGAGGAGCCCACCTCTGGACAGAGTGGAGCCCTTGTTTTTATAAAAGGCTGAGCCTCCGTTTTCTTGAAAGACTTAAAAAGACTTGTGCTCAATATGGCCCCACTGCACCTTATACACTGGCCTTGCTAGAGAACCATAGCACACAATGGCTCACCCCTAATGATTGGAAATTTTTGGCCTGAGCCACCCTCAGTGCAAGTGAGAATGCAGACTTTAAGGAATACTGTTGGGAAACTGCCCCCAAAAATTCAACAAAGGCTTCCTCTAAATCCTGGACCTATGTTAAACTAGTGGGTAATGCACCATTTGATACTAACCCTAAACAGGCACGCTTACCAACTGGGCTCCTAGCACAGGTTCAAACTGCTGGCTTGCATGCTTGGAGACAGCTCCCTCCAAAGGACTCGGCCACCACCTCCCTAGCAAAAATTCATCAGGGTCCTGACGAGCCTTACAGTGACTTTGTTGCCCGGCTTAATCTAGCTGCGGAGCCCTTACTTGGACCAAGTGAAAGTGAGAGCTCCTTTGTAAAATATCTTGCCTTTGAAAAGGCCAATCCAATATGTCAAGATGTTCTTTGGCCCCATAAAGATAAAGGGGACCTTTCTGACTTCATTAGTCTTTGTGCCACGGTAGGAATGGCCCATGCCATGGGTCTCGCCATTGGTGCCGCCTTCACCAAGGCCCTTCACAACCTTGGCCCACGTACTTGCTTTACTTGCAAACAACCTGGCCATTTTGTGCGAGAGTGCCCAACAGGGAGACTGGGTCAAGGACCCATATCTCCTCAAATAGGGTCTAAACCATCTCTGCTCACCCTTTGCCCTAAATGTGGTAAAGGTCGCCACTGGGCCAAGGAGTGTAGATCCAAGACCAATACCCTTGGACAGCCTATTCCCTCTAAATTCTCGGGAAACTCCTCTCAGGGCCAGCCCCTGGCCCCGACCATCCCCAGAACAAACCCAGGGGCAATAAGGTTTGTTCCCTCTCAGACTCCCAACCCAATTCAGGCCCCCTGTCCTTCTTCACAATCACCTCCCTCCAACGCACTACCCCAGGCAGCACAGGATTGAACCTCTGTGCCTCCACCAATACAATATTAGACTCTATGCTAGGACCCCAAATGATACCCACTCGGGTTGTAGGCCCCCCTCCACCTCATGTGAGTTCTCTTATTCTTGGGAGAGCTTCTACCACTTTACAAGGTGTTCAGATCTTCACTGGCATCATTGATAATGATTACACTGGAGAAATTAAAATACTGGCCAAAACTATTAATGGAATAGCGGCCATCCCTGCAGGAACAAGAATTGCACAATTAATACTCCTTCCCCTCAATTCAGGAAACACTCCCGCTGCCCTAAATTTACCACAAAACACGGCCTCTTTAGGTTCCTCTGATGTGTATTGGGTCCAACCTATCTCCCACAAAAGACCCACTCTTACTTTATTTATTGAAGGAAAAAAATTCCAAGGGATCCTAGATACTGGTGCAGACACCACAGTTATTTCTCAAAAATATTGGCCATCAGAATGGCCCCTCACCTCATCACTAACTGACCTTAAAGGAATAGGGCAATCAAAAAACCCCTTAGTTAGCTCCAGGGTGCTCAATTGGACTGACACAAAATATAACACAGGAAATAAAGGAACTGTTACCCCCTTCGTTGTTCCTGATCTCCCTGTCAACCTTTGGGGATGAGACATTCTAAGCCAAATGAAAATTATTCTTCATAGTCCCGACTCTTTAGTCACTCATCAAATGCTTCATATGGGCTTTATCCCTGATACAGGCCTTGGGAGGCTAGGACAAGGACAAGTTGAGCCTGTACAGCCCATACAAAAAACAGACAAATTTGGACTTGGGTATTTGGATTTTTAGTGTCAGTCCCTGACCCTTCTGTACCCCATGCAGGCAAAATTATTTGGGAAACTCAAACTCCTGTGTGGGTGGATCAGTAGCCCCTTACCCAAGAAAAATTAGAGGCTGCCTCCATGTTAGTACAGGAACAGTTGACAGCCGGCCATGGGGAACCCTCAACCTCACCCTGGAACACTCCTATTTTTGTTATTAAGAAGAAATCAGGCAAATGGCGCCTTTTACAGGATTTGCACGCTATCAATAAGGTTATGCGCCCAATGGGGGCACTACAGCCAGGCATCCCTACACTGGTAGCTATTCCTAGGGACTATTATAAAATGGCCATTGACTTAAAAGATTGCTTTTTTACTCTTCCTTTACATCCTGAGGACAGACCCTATTTTGCTTTCAGCCTCCCCTGCATCAATTTTCAGGGCCCTATACAAAGATTTCAATGGAAGGTCCTTCCCCAGAGTATGGCTAACAGTCCTAGTCTTTGCCAAAAATATGTTGCTCAAGCAGTAGACCCTGTGAGAGAGTGGTGGCCACAAGTTTATATATTACATTTTATGGATGATTTGTTAATCACTGCACCTAACACCTATGATCTTAACAATTGTTATTTGGATCTCTATAAGGCCCTCACTGCCTTGGGACTTCAGATAGCCCCTGATAAGGTTCAGACACAGGACCTCTACACCTACTTGGGCCTCAAACTTCAAACTAATCAAATTCAAATCCCTAATATACAATTGCGTGTGGACCATCTCCACACTCTTAACGATTTCCAAAAATTACTAGGGGATATCCAATGGCTAAGACCATATTTAAAACTACCCACCTATGTGCTTTTGCATCTTAATGATATTTTAAGGGGAGATTCTGACCCCTCTTCTCCTCAAGAGCTTACTCCTGAGGTGCAGCAAGCATTAATTCAAGTCACAGAATCCATTGCTCAACAATTTGTTACACAAATATCTTATAACCTTCCTTTGGTTTTGGTTTATTACACACCCCCATACACCCACGGGACTATTCTGGCAGCGGTATCCACATTTTAAAAATAAAGGTTGCCCCTTGCTTTGGGTTCATTTTCCCGCCACATCCTCTAAAGTTATTGCTGTCTATCCTGCTCAGGTAGCTTCTATCATATCCAGACAATTGATTTCTGATGTACAGATACTCTCAAGCACCATACAAGATCTTCAAGATCAGGTGGGTTCCTTAATAGAAGTGGCCCTACAAAATAGGAGAGGTTTAGACCTTCTAACTGCCGAACAGGGAGGCATTTGTTTGGCTTTGCAGGAAAAATGCTGTTTCTATGCCAAGAAGTCAGGGATTGTTAAGGACAAGATCAAACAGCTGCAGGAAGACTTAGAAAAATGCCAATGAGCACTGGCTGATGATCCACTATGGACTGGATTCAGTGGACTCCTTCCCTATCTCCTTCACTTCCTAGGTCCCCTCCTTTGCTTGCTGCTTATCGTACCTATAGGTCCTTTGATATTCAATAAGATCATGGCTTTTCTTAGAGCTCATATTGAGGCTATACTGGTGAAACCTATTCAGGTTCATTACCATGAACTGGAGATGATGGATCACGATGGTGATCTTAAAAGACCATCACCCCTCTGAGCTGAACTGGACAGCCAATGATGGGTAAGATTCATGAGAGCTCATACCAACCTAAGACAGGAAATGAGGGCTAGATCCTCATTATCCAATGATGGGTAAGGATGTTGCTCTGTCATGCACAACCTAAGACAGGCGCAGTTCCCGAGGGATTGTCACTCCACTTCTGTACCTGTTCAGACAGGCCATGCCCCCGCCTCACCACATAGCCTCTATCACTCCCTTAAAATATGGCTATCAGAATATGGTCAATAATTTTATATAAGAAAGGGGGAAATGTCAGGGACCAAGAAGAAGTTCTCATTCTGAGGACGCTCTGACCTTTATGATAAGCAGCAGCCCAGAGAACATTTTGCGGTTGCCTCCCCTGTGCAAACACCCTGCAGCTGACTCAGGCACCCTGCAGCTGATGGCTGATGGATTCCTGGAGCGCACCCCCTTCCCACTCCCAGCTGATAGTTCTGCCTATGGCCCGCCCCCGCTTCTCTTATGGGATTTCATAATTTCCATAATTCTGTTTAACTTTAATGTATTTTTAAAATTTAGATGAAATCAGACCACATAAAATTAAACTTATGGTTTTAATATTTAAGTATTGTTTAGTAGTTTTAATTCTAATTGTTTTGCAACATCTTTTTAGGAAGTTTACATATTACAAAATTAATGTTAGATTTTCATGAAAAGCACATGCTCATTTGTCTCACATCACAAACACCATCCCTTGTCTTCAATGGGTTTGATAACTTTAGATTTGCATGTAAGTAGAATCACACAATATTTTATTTTATTATGAATTGTTATTTCAGTAAGCATAATGTCTTCAAGATGAATTCATAGTATAGATCTTATGCAATTTCTTTTCTTTGTAAAGTTGAAAAACATTCCATAGTTTATTTCCAAAATGCCTTCATGCACACATGTAAAATACCTTTTTTTGCTTCCCCTCTTGGCCCTGTTGAATGATTTAATATATACAAATATGTAACAATGTGTTGATTCACCCATATAAGTGAGGACTTAATCTCTGTTCTGATCCATATCTCTACTTGCATATGTTCACATCAGCATTAATACATTGAATACTGCAACTTTTCTTATGTTCTAAAATGAGAAATTATTATTCAAATATGTTTAATTTTGAATATTTTTGATTTATTTATCAGTAATTGGAATTTCACAGGATTTTTAAAATAGCCTTTTCTGTGATTGGAAAAAAAATAATATTGGAATTTTGATGGACATTACTTGAAGTGTCTACCTCATTTGGATATTATAGAAAATTTGTAATATTTCATTCATTTCTTTAACAAGACCATTATTAAGAGTGCGCCAATGCCACATACTTTTGCAGATTTGAATGTCACTTCCACTTTTGATTTCTAATTTAGTATTTTCAAAAATCACTTAAATATTTTCCTGTCTTAAGATATTTTCTGCTTCTAAGCTTGTCAGTCAAGAATATTTCATGAGTTAATGAGAAGATTGCATCTGAAAGTCTAGTTGGTTTATAAAAGTTTGTGGATTGGTCTAATCCCTGTTTATCTTTCATTCTGTTTTTATTTTCTGTTACATTCACTGGGGATTGGTGTCTGCAAATATTACTGTATTAGTATTAATATCAGTTCTCTCAGTGTTGCCTTTCTATATTTGGAAGTATGACTCAGTTACAAATGTATTTACCATCATTGTAATTTTTTAGATAGTGGTCTCTTCTATCATAAAATAATAATCTAATTTGTCTCTTTTCAAAATATTTTTACTTAAAAATCGTTACCTTACATAACTTTTTGCTTGCTATGTGTAACATAAATATTGCCATGTCTTATTTATTTTTTCTTCTTTGCAAATAATATTCTTTTCATTTTATTAAAGTGACCATATATTTAAATCAAAACTCATGTAGATATGATACAGAAATTTTTAGATTTAATCTTGTCAGTCATGTTTTGTGTTCTGATTGGCATTTGATAACAATCTATTTATATTTAAATAAATTACTAAAAATGAAGAATTTAATACTGTTACTCTGTAAGTTGTTTTCTCTTTTTTATGATTTTTGTACTTTCTGAATTGATTTAATATTTGTTTCACAGATTATTTAATAACATGCTTTGATTTCTCACCTTATTCTAATCATATATTTTATGATTATTATGCCAGTATATTTGGATTATATAAAACACTTTAAGCTTAAATGACATTATATACTGGTAGTAAATTAACTTAAACTGTATATAAAATTAACATCTTTGCATATCTTCTTAATGTTGTCATTGATGTCCCTGTTATTTTCATATCATATACCAGTTAACAGGTTTATAATAATCTTTATAACTTTATCTTTCAAACTATATAGCCAATTTTTTTTAAGTACCATCATTACAGTATTGTCAATTTTATATTTCTGGATATTTGTGGTTTTTCCAGGATATTTTGAGATTTTAAATGATTTGTCCTGTGCAGCCTTATTTTGTTTTCAACTGAAAGAATTTTCTATAGAATGTTTTGTAGGACGGGTCTAGGAATGAGAAGCTTTTTCAGCATTTGTATATCATGACAAGTTTTCTTTTTATTTACTTTGGAAAAAAAGAGGTTATGTATATAGTATTCATGGTTTATAGTTTATTTTTTTTATTCATTTGACTACATGTTCCAATTCTTTTCTGAAACTCTTCTGGTAAAACAATCAACTAATAATTATTTAGAACTATCCTTGTAAGTGAAACATCTATTTTTGTTCCTCTCAAAAATTTATTTCTGTGAGTTTGAAACTTTGGTTATGATGTGCTTATTTTGAATCTTTTTTTTTGTTTTTCATAGTTGAAAATTATTGTGTTTTTAAAGTTTGATATCTTTTCTTTTTTACATTTCCAATATCTCAGAGCTTAGTTATTAAGGAATATATTAAGCACAAAATTTCTGTTGATTTCTTTTATTAACTTTTTCTCTCAATTTCATTTGCTTTAATTCTAATATTAAGCATCAATGAAATAGTTATTTAGTCTTCTTAATAAATTCATAAATTTCACTTTCCTATGGTCTTTTCCTAGATATATATTCTTTCTTTTATCAAGTTTCCCTTTTTTCTTTCTGTGCTATTGTTTTCATTTAGATATTTCCTCTAAAAAACCAGCATACATTGGATAATTACAGTTATTTTAGAAATGTTTGAAAATTACTAAATAACTAAAAAATAGGCAAGGTAAAAAGACACATGTCTATAACCCCAGATAATTGGAAGGCTTAGACAGAGGGACTGCAAGTTTGAGATGAGTTACTTAGTGACACCCTGTCTCAAAAATAAACAATACAGAAAGGGACTGAGCTACAGCTACTGTGGCTGTAGCTCAGTGGTAGAGTACTTGACTAGCATGTGTGAGGTACTGGGTTCAATTCTCAGAATGCTATAAAAATAAAATAAAAGCATCGTTTCCATCTACCATTAAAAATAAAAATATAAAGAAATAAAAAAAATTGACTGGGGAAGCAACTCAGTAGAAAATTGACCCTGTATTCATTCCCAATTACCCTCCCTGATAAAAGAAAAAAGGGGTAAAAAATAAGGCAAAATTCAATTGGTACATCACAACTCACATGTGAAACCTGAACAAGTTGAATTTAGGAGCTCCAATTTGGGAGATATTAGGGTTAATGTCAACCAAATCCTGCAAATTTACACATTCTTTTCTTTTTTGAACATTGTACACAAATGGGGTGCAAGTTTTATTCCTCTGGTTGTACACAAAGTAGAGTAACACTGATTGTGTAATCATACATATACATAGGGTAATGATTTTTGTCCCGTTCCATTATCTTTCTCCCACCCCCTCTCTACCCCTCATTTCCCTCTACAAAATTCATCCTTTCTCCTTTTTTCCCTTACTACCTCCCCCATTATGTGTCAACAACCACTTTTCAAAGAAATAACTTGGCTTTTGGATTTTTGGAATTGGCTTATGTCACTTAACATGATATTCTCAAACTCCATTTATTTACATGTGAATGCCATAATTTTATTCTTCTTTATGACTGAATATTTCATTGTGTGTGGATATATATATATATCACATCTTCTTTATGCATATTTAAGGGCATCTAGGTTGGTTGCACAATCAAGCTATTGTGAATTGAGCTGCTATAAACATTGATGTGACTGCATTACTGTAGTATGCTAGTTTTAAGTCCTTTGAGTATAGGCCCAGGAGTGGGATAGCTGGGTCAAAAGGTGGCTTGAAGTTTTCTGAGGAATCTACATCTTGCTTTGCAAAGTGGCCACACCAATTTGTAACACCAGCAATGTATGAGTGTATCTTTTCCCCATATCCTCAACAACAGCTCTTTTTGCCTGTATTCTTAATAACAGCCATTCTAATTGGAGTGAGATAAAATTTCAGAGTAGTTTTGATTCACTTTGTTCTTACTACTAGAGATGTTGAACATTTTTTCATAATCTGTTGATTGCTTGTAGATCTTATTCTGTGAAGTGTCTGCTCATTTCCTTAACCTATTTATTGATTGGGTAATTTTATTCTTTATTGGTGTAAAGTTTTTTGAGTTCTTTATAAATTCTGGAGGTTAGTGCTCTATCTGAAGTGCATGTGGCAAAGATTTTCTCCTATTCTGTAGGCTCTCTCTTCATACTGTTGATTATTTCCTTTGCCGAGAGAACCTATTTAATTCTAATCTACCCATTGACTGATTCCTGCTTTGATTTCTTTTGCTTTGGAAATCTAGTTAAGGAAGTCTTGTCCTAAGTCAATATGATGAAGACTGGGGCCTAATTTACCTTATATTTGCTGCAGAGTATCTGATCTAATTCCTAGGTCCTTGATCCACTTGAATTGAATTTTGTAAATGATAAGAGATAAGATTTACTTTCATTTTGCTGCATATGGATTTTAATTTTCCCAACAATATTTGTTGAAGAGGACATCTTTTTTTTCATTGTGTATTTTTGGCACATTTTTCTAGTCTGAGATAATTGTATTTTTGTGGGACTGAGCATTTAGGGGTATGTCAATGCTTTTTCAGCATTTATTGAAATTATTGTATGAATATGAACTTTAAATATGTTGGTGTAATGAATACATATATTGATTTCTGCATACTGATCCAACTTCACATCACTTTGGTAAAACCCACTTGATCATGGTGCACTTTTTAATATGTATTTTTAAGTGATTTTCCAGAATTTTTAAAATTTTCTTCAATATTTATTTATGTTACACATATGGAAGTAAACATATTTGCATTTTATTTCCTTCTTTCCTCGCTATAGAAAAGATAATATATATCATTCCATTGATTTATTTTTTACATATATCTTAGAGATAATTCTATATCAATACACAGGGAGCTTCCTTTGTCTTCACAGTTGCATTGTATTCCGAATGTGTGAAGAACCCGAACATTGGTTAACCTTGTGCATGCAAGATAAGCACTCTAACAACTGAGCTATATCCCCAGTATAACCTATTCCTTTTTTTATTATTGTATACAAATGGGATACATGTTGTTTCTCTATTTGTACATGGAGTCAAGGCATACCATTTGTGTAATCATAAATTTACACAGGGCAATGATGTTTGATTCATTACTTTTTTCCCTTCCCCCCACCCATCCCACCCCTCTTTACCCTCTATACAGTCCTTCTTTTCTTCATTCTTACCACACTCCTTATCCCTGACCCTAAACCTAATCCTAACCCTAACGCTAACCCCTCCCACTCCCCATTATATGTCCTCATTCACTTATCAGTGAGATCATTCGTGTTTTAGTTTTTTGAGATTGGCTTATCTCACTTAGCATGATATTCTCCAATTTCATCCATTTGCCTGCAAATGCCATAATTTTATCATTCTTCATTGCAGAGTAATATTCCATTGTATATATATGAAACAATTTCTTTATCCATTCATCAACTGAAGGGCATCTAGGTTGGTTCCACAATCTGGCTATGGTGAATTGAGCAGCAATGAACATTGATGTAGCTGTATCTTTGTAGTATGCTGATTTTAAGTCCTTTGGGTATAGACCAAGAAGTGGGATAGCTGGGTCAAATGGTGGTTCCATTCCAAGCTTTCTAAGGAATCTCCATACTGCTTTCCAGAGTGGCTGCACTAATTTGCAACCCCACCAGCAATGTATGAGTGTTCCTTTTTCCCCACATCCTCGACAACACCTATTGTTGTTTGTGTTCTTGATAATCACCATTCTAATTGGGGTGAGATGAAATCTTAGGGTAGTTTTGATTTGCATTTCTCTTATTACTACAGATATTGAACATTTTTTCATATATCTGTTGATTGCTTGTACATCTTCTGTGAAGTGTCTGTTCATTTTCTTAGTCCATTTATTGATTGGATTATTCATATTCTTGGTGTAGAGATTTTTGAGTTCTTTATAGATTCTAGAAATCAGCACTCTATCTGAAGTATGAGTGACAAAGATTTCTCCCACTCTGTAGGCTCTCTCTTCACATTACTGAGAGTTTCCTTTGCAGAGAGAAAGCTTTTTAGTTTGAATCTATCCCAGTTATTGATTCTTGCTTTTATTTCTTGTGCTATATGAGTCCTGTTAAGGAAGTCTGATCCTAAGACAACAAGTTGAAGGTTTGGACCTACTTTTTCTTCTATAAGATGCAGGGTCTCTGGTCTGATTTCGAGATCCTTGATCCATTTTGAGTTGAGTTTTGTGTAGGGTGAGAGATAGGGGTTTAATTTCATTCTGTTGCATATGGTTTTCCAGTTTTCCCAGCACCATTTGTTGAAGAGGCTATCTTTTCTCCATTGCATATTTTTGGAACCTTTGTCTACTATGAGAAAATTGTATTTATTTGTGTTTGCATCCATGTACTCTATTCTGTACCATTGATCTACCTGTCTACTTTGGTACCAATACCATAACGTTTTTGTTACTATTGCTTTGTAGTAGAGTTGAAGATCTGGTATTGTGATACCCCCTGCTTCGCACATTCTACTGAGGATTGTTTTAGCTATTCTGAGTTTTTTATTCTTCCAGATGAATTTCATAATTGCTTGCTCTATTTCTGCAAGGTACATCATTGGGATTTTAATTGGAATTGCATTGAATCTGTATAGAACTTTAGGTAGTACGGCCATTTTGACAATATTAATTCTGCCTATCCAAGAACATGGGAGATGTTTCCATCTTCTAAGGTTTTCTTTAATATCTTTCTTTAGTGTTCTGTAGTTCTCATTGTAGAGGTCTTTTACCTGTTTTGTGAGATTGATTCCCAAGTAATTTATTTTTTTGATGCTATTGTGAATGGGGTAGTTTTCCTAATTTCTCTTTCTGAACATTCATCACTTATGTATAAAAATGCATTGGATTTATGAGCATTGATCTTGTAACCTGCTACTTTACTGAATACACTTATGAGCTGTGAAAGTTTTCTGGTGAAAATCCCAGGTGCCTCTAAATATATAATCATGTCATCAGTGAACAGGGATAGTTTGAGTTCTTCTTTTCCAATTTGTATCCCTTTAATTTCTTTGGTTTTTCTAATTGCTCTGGCTAGAGTCTCAAGGACGATGTTGAATAGAAGTGGTGAAAGAGGGCATCCCTGCCTTGTTCAAGTTTTTAGGGGGAACGCTTTCAGTTTTTCACCATTTAGAATGATATTCACCAGGGGCTTAGTGTAGATGGCCTTTATAATATTAAGGAATGTTCCCACTACCCCAATTTTTTCTAGTATTTTGAGCATGAAGGGATGCTGTATTTTATCTAATGCTCTTTCTGCATGTATTGAAATAATCATGTGATTCTTAACTTTAAGTCTGTTGATATGGTGAATGACATTTATTGAATTCCAGATGTTGAACCAACCTTCCATCCCTGGGATAAAACCCACTTGATCGTGCTGCACTATCTTTTTAATAAATTTTTGTATGTGATTTGCTAAAATTTTTTGAGAATTTTTGTGTCAATGTTCATTAAGGATATTGGTCTGAAATTTTCTTTCCTCGATGTGTCTCTGTCTGGTTTAGGTGTCAGGGTGATATTGGCTTCATAGAATGAGTTTGGGAGGGTTACCTCCTCTTCCATTTCATGGAATACTTTGAGGAGTATTGGAATGAGCTCTTCTTTAAAGGTTTTGTAGAAGTTGGCTGAGAACACATCTGGTCCCGGACTTTTCTTTGTTGGAAGGCTTTTGATGATCTCTTCTATTTCAATGCTTGAAATTGATTTATTTACGTTGTGTATGTCCTCCTCATTCAGCGTAGGTAATTCATATGTCTCTAGAAACTTGTTGGTGTCTTCAAGGTTTTCTGTTTTGTTGGAGTATAGATTTTCAAAATAGCTTCTAATTATGTTTTGTATTTTAGTCGTGTCTGTTGTGATATTTCCTCGTTCATTTCGAATTTTGCTGATTTGGGTTTTCTCCCTCTTTCTCTTTGTTAGTGTTGCTAAGGGTTTACCAATTTTGTTTAGTTTTTCAAAGAACCAACTATATATTTTGTTAATTTTTCCAATTGCTTCTTTTGTTTAAATTTTGTTGATTTCGGCTTTGATTTTAACTATTTCCTGTCTTCTACTACTTTTGGTGTTGGTCTGCTCTTCTTTTTCTAGGGCTTTGAGCTGTAGTGTTAAGTCATTTATTTGTTGATTTCTGCTTCTTTTGTTGAATGCACCCCATGAAATAAATCTTCCTGTAAGTACTGCTTTCAAAGTGTCCCAGAAATTTTGATATGATGTGTCTTTGTTCTCGTTTACTTTAAGAATTTCTTTATTTCCCTCCTGATATCTTCTGTTATCCATTCATCATATAATAGTGTATAATTTAATCTCCAGGAAATGGAGAAGTTTCTGTTTTTTATTCTGTCATTTTTTCTAATTTCAATCCATTATGATCTGATAGAGTACAAGGTAGTAACTCTATCTTCTTGTATTTGCTAACAGTAACTTTGTGGCATAAAATATGGTCTATTTTAGAGAAGGACTCATGTGCTGCTGAGAAGAAAGTGTATTCGTTCTTTGTTGGATGGTATATTCTTTATATGTTGGTTAAGTCTAAATTTTTGATTGTGTTATTGAGATCTATGGTTTCTTTGTTCTTTCTTTGTTTGGAAGATCTATCCAGTTGTGAGAGAGGTGTGTTAAAATCGCCTAGTATTATTTTGTTGTGTTCTATTTGATTTCTGGAATTGAGAAGGATTTGTTTGACGTACGTGGATGAGCCAATGTTCGGGTCATAGATATTTATGATTGTATGTCTTGCTGATTTATGTTTGCTTCCCTTAAGCAGCATGTAATGTCCTTCTTTATCCCTTCTGACTAGTTTTGGCTTGAAGTCCACATTATCTGAAATGAGGATGGATACTCCAGCTTTTTTGCTGTGTCCGTATGCATGGTATGTTTTTTGCCATCCTTTCACCTTCATTCTATGGGTATCTCTTTCTATGAGATGAGTCTCTTGCAGGCAGCACATTGTTGGATTTTTTCTTTTTAATCCAATCTGCCAGTCTATGTCTTGATTGATGTGTTCATGTGATTAACATTCAGGGTTATTATTGTGATATGATTTGTATTCCCAGTCATTTGACTCATTTTTGTTTTTTGACATGATTTGGTTTCTCCTTTATTTGGCTATTCTTTAGGGTACTTCCTCCTGTTGCTGATTTGCATCATTGTTTTTCATCTCTTCCTCATGGAATATTTTGCTGAGAATGTTCTGTAATGCTGGCTTTCTTTTTATAATTTTTTTTTAGCTTTTGGTTATCATAAAAGGCTCTTATTTCATTGTCAAATCTGAAAGTAAGTTTTGCTGGGTATAAGATTCTTGGTTGGCATCCGTTTTCTTTCAGGGCTTGGTAAATGTTGTTCTAGGCCCTTCTAGCCCTAGGGTCTGGATTGAAAATCTGCTTATATTCTTATTGGTTTCCCTCTGAATGTAATTTGATTCTTTTCTCTCGCAGCCTTTAAAATTCTGTCTTTATTTTTTTATGTTAGGTATTTTCATAACAATGTGCCTTGGTGTGGGTCTGTTGTAATTTTGTATATTTGGAGTCCTATAAGCCTCTTGTACTTGGTTTTCCATTTCATTCTTCATATTTGGGAAATTTTCTGATATTATTTCATTGAATAGGTTATTCATTCCTTTGGCTTGTTTCTCGAAGCCTTCCTCAATCCCATTAATTCTTAAATTTGGCCTTTTCATGATATCCCATAATTCTTGTAGATTCTATTCATGATTTCTTACCATCTTCTCTGTTTGGCCAACTTTGTTTTCAAGATTAAATATTTTTTCTTCAATGTCTGAAGCTCTGTCTTCCAGGTGTTCTATCCTACTGGTTATGCTTTCTATGGAGTTTTTAACTTGGTTTATTGTTTCCTTCATTTCAAGGATTTTAGTTTGTTTTTGTGTCAGTATCTGTAATTCTTTATTGAAATGATCACTTGCTTCCTGTATTTGGTCTTTTAACTGTTGATTGGTGCGATCATTTAATTCCTGCATTTGCTCTTTCATCTCCTCCTTCAATGCCTGCATTTGCTCTTTCATCTACTCATTTCCTTCCCTGATTGTTTTAATTATATTCCTTCTGAATTCCCTTTCTGACATTTCTTCTGCTGTCCTGTCATTGGGTTTTGTTGATATAGTATCTAGGTTTGTTTGGTACATTTTCTTCCCTTGTTTTCTCATATTTGTCCAATGTCAGTGGGACCCTGAGATATTGCAGATTTTCTCTATTGGCTTATAGTGTCCCTGTAAATTTCCAGTGTATCACCTCCCATCCTTCAGTAGTCTGAAGTCTTGGAGGAACTTGATAATGCAGTACTTCTGAAGAAAGCTGCCCCTAGCCCCCTACTGGTTACAGGGCTTGGACCTGGCTCTGTGTGGAAAGGCTCTCACTGGGGGCCTGCACCATGCACTGGCCATGTGGGAGGAGCCCACTGCCAGAGTGTGAAAGGCTACCTGGGGAAGACTCTAGTTGCCCTGCCCTGCTCTGATAAACCACCCCATCTGTGCCTTCCACCCAGGCTGAGCTTCATTCAATGGGGGAGACTCACCCCGTGACTCTATTTTAATCAAAGTCTCTCAATGCCTCCCCTTCTTGAGTTCTGGAGCAACTGGAGATGCAGTCACCCTCTAGTCCGCCGTCTTGGATCACCACGTGGAAAGAGCCTGCGGCCAGAGGGGGCAGGGCTGCTTGGAGAAGTCTCTGGCTGCCCTGCCCTGATCCCAGAGGCTGCTTGCGGATCAAAGCTCTCTTTTGGCTCGGGGACTTGTGGCTGGCTCTGTGTAGAAAGGCTCTCACTGGGCAGTCTGCTCTGAGAAGCTTGCCTTGAAAGGTGCCTCCCGCCGCAGGGGACCGGGCTGCTTGGGGAAGTCCCTGGCTGCCCTATCCTGGTCCTTGAAGTAGCTTGCGAGCTGGAGCATGCCACGCTGGCTCTGGGACTTGGAGCTGGATCTGATCAGAAAGTCTCTCACTGGGGTGCCTGCTCTGAGAAGCTGGAAAAGTTGGCCGTGTGGGAGGGGCCCACCACCAGAGTGCACAGGGCTGCCTGTGGAAGACTCTGACTGCCCTGCCCTGCTCCAATAAGCCACCTCTATCCAGGCCTGCCACCCAGGCCGAGGTTTACTCCATGGGCGAGACTCACCCATGGCTCTATTTTAGTCTGATTCTCTCAATGTCTCCCCTTCTTGCTCTCCTGGGTTCGGGAGCAACTGGAGATGCAGTCACCCTCTAGTCCACCATCTTGGATTGCCCCATGGAAAGAGCCTCGATTTTCTAGAATTTTGTTAAGAATTTTTGAATATATGTTCATCAGGGATATTTCTCTGATGCTTTTTCATTGATGTGCTTTTGTCTTGTTTAGGTATCAGGGTGATACTAGCTTCACAAATTGATTTTAGAAGGGTTCCATCCTCTTCTATTTCATGGAATACTTTGTGGAGTATTGGAATGAGCTCTTCTTTAAAGGTTTTGTAGAACTTGGCTGAGAACCCATCTGGTCCCGGACTTTTCTTTGTTGGTAGGCTTTTGATGACTTCTATTTCATTAGTTGAAATTGATTTATTTAAATTGTGCATGTCCTCCTGGTTCAGTTTAGGTAATTCATATGTCTCTAGAATCCTGTTGATGTCTTCAAGATTTTTCTATTTTGTTGGAGTATAAATTTTTAAAATAGCTTCTAATTATATTTTGTATTTCAGTAGTGCCTGTCATGATATATGCATTTTCATCTGGTGTTTTAGTAATTTGAGTTTCCTCTCTGCTTCTCTTCATTAGTGTGGCTATGGATTTATAAATTATGTTTATTTTTTCAAAGAACCAACTTTATGTTTTGTCAAATTTTTGAATTGTTTCTATTGTTTTAATTTCATTGATTTTGGCTCTGATTTTTATTTTTTCCTGTCTTCTACTACTTTTGGTGTTTATCTGTTCTTATTTTTTAATAATTTGAGATGTAATGTTAGGTCATTTATTTTTTGAATTTCTCTTTTTTATTGAGTGTTCTCCATGCGATGCATTTTCCTCTTACTACTGCTTTCATGGCATATCAGAGATTTTGATATGTTGTGTCATTGATCTTGTTTACTTTGAAGAATTTTATTATCACTCCATGATGTCTTCTACTATCCATGCATCTTTTGATAGTATATTATTTAATCTCTAGGCATTGGGGCAGTTATTTTTTTTGTCATTGATTTCTAATTTCATTCCTTTATGATCTGATAAAATATAAGGTAGTATCTCTATTTTTTTGTATATCCTTAGGGTTGCTTTGGGACATTACATATGATCTGTTTTATAGAAGTATCCATGTACTGCTGAGAAGAAAGTGTATTTGCTGGTTGATGGATGCAATATTATATATATATATATATATCTATTAAGTCTAAATTAATGATTGTGATACTGAGTTCTGTGGTTTCTTTGTGCAATTTTTGTTTGGAAGATCTATCCAGTAGTGAGAGATGTGTCTTAAAGTCACCTTGTATTATTGTGTTGTGGTTCATTTGGTTCCTGGAATTGAGAAGGATTTTTTGATGTACCTGAATGCACCATTGTTTGAGACATATATTTATGATTGTTATGCCTTGCTGATTTATGCTTCCCTTAAGTTGTATGAAATGTCCTTCTTTATCCCTTCTGACTAACTTTGACTTGAAGTCTACTTTATCTAATATGTGGATGGAAACCCCCTCTTTTTACCAAGCCAGTGTGAATGGCATATTTTTTACCATCCTTTTGCCTTTAATCTGTGGGTGTCTTTTTCCATGGGATGAGTCTCTTGAAGGCAACATATTGTTGGGTCTTTTTTTAAAATCCAATCTGCCAGTCTATATCTTTTGATTGATGAGTTTATGCCATTAATATTCAGAGATATTTTTGACATATGGTTTGTATTCACAGTCATTTTGGCTTATCTTTTGTTTTTAACTTGACATGGTTTCTCATTTTATTGGCTTTTCCTGTAGGGTAGTTCATTTCTTTGATGGCTTACATTGTTATTTTTCATTTTTTCCTTGTGGAATATTTTGCTGAAAATGTTTGGTAGTGCAGGCTTTGTATTTGTAAATTCTTTTAACTTTTTTATTATTGAAGAATTTTATTTCATTGTAAAATTTGAAGGTAAGTTTCCTGAGAATAATATTGGTTAGACTCCATTTTCTTTCAGAGCTTGAAGTATGTTGCTCCAGGCCCTTCTATCCTTTATGATCTGGGTTGAGAAATTTCCTGATATGCACGTTATTTACCCCCTATATGTAATCTGATGCTTTTCTCTCACTGCTTTAAAATTCTATCTTTATTTCAGATGTATCAAAATCAATTTTTGTTAGCATGAGGAAAGGGAGAAAGAACCTCCAAGGAAACAGATTGATAAGAAGAAAATAGAGTGAGAAAAATAATAAAAATAGAAAATACTACTAATAAAAATTCTACAATAAAACTATACTACACTACTCAATTCTCCCAGTATTCAGTGGCATAATATATGAAAGTTACTTGATAATGCAGTGTCCCAGGATGTGAGTTGTTCAACTAAAGATAGCAAAATCCAGGTCAGGAATTTTCCATGCTAGGAGGCAGAGGCAACCCTATGTTTTGGTAGATGGAGAACCACAGAATGGTGCTGAGACTCCATAGGGCATGGCACTGGATATATGAGGCCTGGGACTGTACAGTGCTGGAGATCCACATGGGCAATGACTGGACCTGCAAAATTATATTTTGATGGGCAACAATAATGTTCTCTGTACAACATGGTAGGTGTAGGATATTATATTATTATTTTTATTTTAAATTGAGAATTGAGCCCAATGGATTTTAAAACCAGTCAATATCACTGCCATTTTTAATCTCTTTTTGTTTCTTTAGTTATTGTCTTCCTACATTGCTGAGGCTGATCTTGAACAGGCATTCTGTCTGTCTCAGAATCCTGTGTCACTGGGTTTATGATTGTGTGCCATCATGTCTGGCTAGTATATTGTATTCTTAATGATTGCTACCAGAATATATATAAAGTTTACTAAAAATAAACTTGCCAATTTTGTGAAAAATGTGTGTTAATTTGTTAGATTTAGTCAATCATATGCTTTAAATCATCATGATGTACATAAAGTTGTTAGTGTAATCAGTTAATAAGTAGCAAAAAGTATGAACATTAGAAAGTCAGTCCTTTTTATTGATCACTATGGTTTGACTTTCTTCTTATTGTATTGACATGAGCTGTGAGAATTTTGTTGCCTCTCAAACCTGTTTTTATGCTTTATCTTCTTTACATGTATTTGTACCTTTTCCCACTGTAAATGTTTGTTCATACTTCTTGAGAATCCACAGCTTTTTTTTTAAACCCTGATGAATATCTTT
The DNA here is from genome assembly GCF_902686445.1 of Sciurus carolinensis. Lineage (NCBI taxonomy): Eukaryota > Metazoa > Chordata > Mammalia > Rodentia > Sciuridae > Sciurus > Sciurus carolinensis. The sequence goes on from NW_025920104.1 coordinate 328,564, forward strand.
GGTTATGTCAGCAAAAACTTACTTGTTATCTCAGGTCTCTGTGGAAACAAAATGTAGTTTTCATAAAGTAGTCAAGAAAGTCACACACGTTTGCATGTTTCACTCTTCCCTTTTGCTAGTGGAGAGAAAAAAGGGGTTGATAGGTTTTTCTTATTACAAAATGTCCTACTGTATAGTAGAAATGACTGTGTTGATAAGAGTGACACATTTTCCTTCCCTGTAAAATGTGATTCTCTCTAACATGCTTATCTGTGATTCTTTAAATTCTAAGATAATTTTGGAAGTTCTCACAAGTCAATTCTTTCCATACATTGTTGTAAAATTTATTTTTTAATTTGTAATTTTTTTTTGTTTTTAGTTATACATGTCATTTGAATCCATTCTGATATAATACAAGCATGTGATAGATCTTTTTCTAATTGGGACCCAATTTTTGTAGGTGGTCAGGTTGTTGAGATTCAGTTAATTGTTTTCATATGTGTACTTAGGAAAATTACTTTAGATTTTTTCTACAAAATTTCCCATTCCTACCCTCCCTCATTCAGTCTTTCCTTTATTCATTCATGTGTTGATGGTCCACTAGGTTGGTTCCATACATCATGTATTATGAATTATGCTACTGCAATCATTAGTTTGGATGTGTCCCTGTATTATGCTTATTTTAAATATTTTGTTTACATACTGAGGTAGGATAAGTGGGTCAAATTGTGGTTTCATTTCTTCTTTTGGGGGTTTTTATGTACCAGCAATTGAATCTAGGGCTGCTCAACCACCAAATAACATCCCCATTTCTTTTTATGTTTTATTTAGAGACAGGGTCTCACTGAGTTGCTTAGGGCCTCACTAAGTTGTTGAAGCTGACATTTAACTCATGATTCTCCCGCCTCAACCTCCCAAGTTCATTCCTAGTTTTTGAAGAATTTTCATAATGCTTTCCAGAGGTATTTCATCAATTTGCAGTCCTCTGATGTATGGTTGTCCCTTTCCCCACATCCTTGCCAACAATTGTTCTCACATGTATTCTTCGTACTTGCCATTCTGACAGAAGTGTGGAATCTCAGTATGATTTAATTTGCATTTCTCTAATTACAAGTGAGGTTGAACACTTTTTTATATTTTTATTGATCTTTCTTATTTCTTCTTTTTATTAGTGTCTGTTAAGTTCCTTTGCTCATTTATTAGGTTATTTACTTCTGTTTATCTATGGAGTACTAAGAATCTTGGATTTGCTTTGCTTCTCCCATTATGACATTCTTACCATGGTGATAATTTAATTTTTCTGCAATGTTTATTCACAAGAGTATAGTAAGCAAAATAATTTGTTCCATTGATTTCTTTCAGTTGTGTATTCTATTCAACTCCAAGAAGTTTTATCAGAGCAGGGAATAAAATGTTCATTCCACAAGGTGATAAAATGAAGGTATGGAAACTATGGCATTGAAAATTTACACTTAAGGAAAGAATGAGAATGTGTGGGGGATAGTAAATATTGGAAATTTTGCCATGATGAATATAATAAATATTTTATGACTATGCAATAAATATTTTATTACAAATAGTTATCAAGAACATATAAAATCTCAGAAAAAAAATCTGAACTTATGCAAGTCATATTTGAGGAGTGTTTTAGGTGTATTGAATTATACCACTGCTGAATTTTTGGTAATATATCTTTCCTCTGAAAGCAAATTTGAAAAATTTAAAATGGAATCTATTACATGCTTAATTTCATAGCAAGAAAAATTTGAAATATAGCATTAGTTAAATTTTCACTCAAATGTTTGTATAGGTAAAAGATTTAAAAATTAAAAATAAATTACTAAGTATGATCAGATTGTTTTTACTTAATGAAAGTCTGTTGTTCTGTATTCAACAGTTCTTCCTTGTGCCTAAACATGAGATTTTATTGATTATAGAAAGATCTTATCCATTATTACTTAATCAAAAATCAGGTGTAAATATTTGAGAAGAATTCAACATTTATAGTAAATTTTCAAGATCTTTTAGCCAGGTCTGTACTGTAAATAATTGAGTACATTTTTATTGATGAAATATGTAAAAAATGCCATTAAACTCATAAATACTTAATCATTTTACAAATCCTAGAAAATATCAGTGTGCTTATTTTACAAGGAAGCTTTAGAAAGGTAATGAATGCAAAAAAGTATTTGATCAGTGTTCAGAATTTATCATTCCAAGCATTCATATTCAAGGAAAGAATTGCAAATATAAAGAATGTGGAAGAGTTTTAAATAAAATTACAAGAATTATTCAGTGCAAGAAAATTGATACAGAACAAATGCTTTACAAATTTAAGAAATATGTTAAAGCATTTAAACATTTCTCAATGCTGTATCATAGTAGTGATAAACCCTACAGATATGAAGATGTGGCAAAGTTTTTAATCAGAGGTCAGCCCTTACTAAACACAAGAAGATTCATTCTGGAAAGAAACACTACAAATCTGCAGAATGTGGGAAAGAATTTATTGAAATTTCATACCTCACTTGACAGCAGTAGATTCAGAGTGATGAGAGTCCATACAAATATAAGGAGTGTGGAAAAGATTTTAAATACAACTCAACATTTACTCAACACCAGAAGATTCATATTGGAGAGAAACCCTACAAATGTACAGAATGTGGGAAAGCATTTATTCAATTTTTACAACTTACTCAACACCAGAAGATTCCCTAGTGATGAGAGACCACATGAAAGTAAGGAATGCAGCAAAGACTTTAAGCACAGTAAAGCCCTTATTATACACCAGAAGATTCATAGTGATGTGAGGTCATATGAATGTAAGGAATGTGGCAAAGGCTTTAAGAATTCTTCAAACCTTGTTAAACACCAGAAGATTCACAGTGATGAGAGATCATACAAATGTAAGGAGTGTGGAAAAGATTTTAAATACATCTCAACATTTACTCAACATCAGAAGATTCATATTAAAGAGAAACCTTACAAATGTACAGATTGTGGGAAAGCATTTATTCAAAATTTACACCTTACTAAACACCAGAATGTTCATAGTGATGAGAGACCATATAAATGTAAGGAATGTGACAAAGGTTTTAAGTATAGTAAAGCCCTTATACAACAGCAGAAGATTCATAGAAATGAGAGACCACAAAAATGTAAAGAACATGGAAGGGATTTTAAATATATCTCAAACCTTACTGAACATCAGAAGATTCACATCACAGAGAAGCCCTAAACTTGTAAAGAATGTGGGAAAGCACTTATTCAAATCTCAAAACTTATTCAGCACCACAGGATTCACAGAGATGAGAGACCATACAAATGAAAGAAATGGTGGCAAAGCTTTTAAACTCAACTCAACTCTTATTCAAAACCAGATTATTCATACTGGAGGAAGCCCTATAAATGTAAATAATGTAGAAAAGCATTTATTCAGCTCTCACAGGTTATTCAACAACAGAGGATTCTCAGTAATGAGAGACCATATGAATGTTAGGAATGTGGCAAAGGCTTTAATTATCATCCAACCCTAATTAAACATCAGAAGGTTTATAGTGAAGAGAGATAATACAAATATATTAAATGTAACAAACATTTTAAACTCAACCCTTACTCAATGCCAAAGAATTTATATTGAAGACAATCAAATGAATGAAAAGAATGAGACAAAGCTCTTAATAGGAGCTCATACCCCATTAAGCACCAGAGAATTTATACTTGAGAGAACCCCTAAAATGTCAAAATGCCTTTAAGTATTGTCCAACTCATAATGTTTACCAAAGAACTCACAAAGTAGAGAAGTGCTACAATTGTAAAAACTGTGGCAAAGCTTACAATTACAGCCCAACTCTTACTCAATAGAGGATTCATACTAGAGAGAGACCATACAAATCTAGGAATGTGACAAAGTCTCTCACAGTTGTTCACTCTTTACTACATTCTAGAGAAAACATAACGAAAGATTCTGAAAATAAAAACAATATGTCAAAGACTTTAGTAATTGCTCAAACATTATTAAACACCAGAGAATTAAAAGAAGTGACAAATTCTAATAATATAATTTGTCAAATTTTTATTCAAATTTCAAACTCTCTTCAACATCAGAGCATTCATATCAAATACTCATGCAGGTTATAAATGCAGAAATCCCTTATCAAAAATATATACTTTTGATAACAGCCAAATACTTTTGAGAACAAATATTCACAACTGAGAAAATTATGAGAAGAAATTCACATCACCTGTCTCAATATGTATAGTGACTAACAGTGAGAAATTTTATGAATATGGATAATGTGGCATTGCCTTTAAATGTTGCTTAAAATATTCTGAACGTCATAGTTTATGTGATAGAAATAAAGATATCTTCATTTATAAATATAGTGCAGATAGTTCATTTCTGAAATGATATTGATTTATTATAAATCAAAATTATTATATATGTTCAGGCTTGAATGTTGGAGAAGATATAATTCCCCAATCATTATAGGAGAGGAAAAAGTGTAATCATTAAGGATTTTTACTTTTATTTTTCTGGAGATTTACAATGGAATTTGAAATGCTATATTTATATCACACATGGATTTTGTTATTAAAAATAAGTAAATATTTCTCCACTTTTAGCAGTCATGTATTTAATTATATTGAAATATGTTGGTAACATCGTGTCAAATGATAATATTTGGTAAATAGTGTACAGTGATTTCTCAGTCTTTTTAGGCAGTGTAATGATCTTCAAGGAATTTAGAGATTATTAGTTCCATAAATAATGTAGTCACTATTTCTTCTTTTTGTAATCACATGGAAATTAAGACAGTCATAGGAAAGATATAAAATATGACAGTAAATGCAGATTTCTGTTTCTTCTAAATAATTAAATTTATATGATGCAATATTTTTTCATGTGGCAGCCATTTGTGTCAACAACACACGCACACATTGGTTTTGATTGAAATTGATGTGAATATACAAATTTTACAATCTATTGGCTAATTTTAGTAGTAAGAGAATCATGGAAGCATTAATTGCATTTGTGTGTAAGACAGAGAGAGATAAGAAATGTGTTTGCTTATGTCTTTCTTTAGAAGAAAAACATTATTTAACTAAAAGAATTTCAATATTGCTCATGTATTACAAGTAAACTAGAAAGTTTGAATGTCTGAAAATATCCAGGTTAGGTAAACTAAATTTATTTTTTTTTCCAAAATAGTGTGGTTCCTTCTTAAAAATCTCTCTAGTCAATTCTGTCTTTTCTGCTTTTTTGTTATTCATGCAACACAATGTATGACTTTTACTTTTTTCAAGTTTCTGAAATTTGCTTCTTGACCTGTTTAGGAATTTTTTAAGAATAATTTTAATGACATTTAGTGGCATTTAGTAATGAGATTGAAGTTGTAGTTTCTCACTGAGGATGTTAACATATATTTTATTGGATTAACAATGCTCCAATATTCCTTTCTGAATTGCAGAATACTATGTCATGTGAGGTGTATCATTTCAAGTTATGCCACATCATAAATTTTAGTGAATTCACTGGCCCTTTGATCAGGTGAAAACTGGGTAGACTTCCTACATCTGATGTTATTTTGATGTTTCTATGGAATAAAAATGACAAAAAAGATGGGCTATAATACATTCTCTTAACAGAGAGATAAAAGTGTCTTTATAAGACAATTAATTCATATTTCCATGCAGGAGAATGAAACATCCTGAGAGAAGAAATAACACTAATTTGGCATAAGGAGTGAGGAACTTTTTCAATGCTGCAAAAGTGACTCTGAATTTAAGATGTGTCTTATTTTTGCTGTTAGTTATCTTCCATTTTTCATTGAATCTTTATTTTTAAGCTACACAAACATCACAGATATTCTCCTTAATGGCCAGTGTTGGGGCTTTATCTTTCTTACTTTTTATCTTACTTCATATCATCTTACAGAAATTTTATTTTAGTTTTGATGTGTAGCTCATATTTTTTTCTAATGGAAGTATAATAAAATTTGTGAAAATATATAATGTGTTTTGTTGGTTTGGGGATATTTCCTTAATTTAAAATTATGTATAACAACATAGAAACATAAATTTTATGAAATTCAGAATGACCTTTCAACATGTGTATATGTCACATAAACAAGTCAGTAATTAGCACATTTTTCACCTTGTGTTTTTATTGCTGTGATGAGAGCATAAAGAATATTTTGTCCTGGTTATCTTGGAATATACCACATTGTTAACAGTTATAGTCATTCTAATATGTTTTAGAACCTTAGAACTTCTTTTCTTCCTAAGTATAGGAACTCCTCTCAATTTCACTTCTTCACTCCACACCCTTGGGTAACCACTTACTAATTGATTGTTTTTCTTCTGTGAAGTATCTGTTCAACTCCTTAGCCAATTTTATTGATGAGGTTAGTTATTTTAATGGTGTTAAGTTTTTGAAGTTCTTTATATATCCTTGGAGATGAATGCTCTTTCTGAGTTGCATGTCATAAGAATTTTTTCCAATTCTGTAACCTCTCTCTCCATGTCACTGATAGTTTCCTTTGCTGAGAAGTGTTTTACTTTTATTCCATCCTATTTATTTACTCTTGACTTTGTTTCTAAACCCATATGGTGGAGATTTAGGTCTACTTGTTCTTCTGTTAGGCACAGATTCTCTTTTCTAGTGGCCAAGTCCTTGATCCACTTTGACTTTGCTACAGAGTAAGAGACAGGGGTATAATTTCATTTTGTTACACAAGGATTTGCAATTTCCCCAGCACCTTTTTATTTGAAGAGGTTACTATGATGGAGTAATGAGTACTCCACCAGAGCAGGTTCCTGCTAAGGTGTGAGTCATGTGAAAAAATTGAAAAGACTTAAATAATAAGTAATTTTTTAAAGACAAAGAGAAAGCATGGATTTATTATGCAGAGTGCCTGATGGGCCTCCCAGTCCTGATAGCAACTGAAACTGAACAACTGAAAAAGGTCCCAGTTCTTTATTTAACAGTGAGTACATCAAAGGCAGTATTAGTTTACAGTGGGAAGAGCTTTTTTTTCCATGCCTGTTTCCTGGTGTGGCAGAAGTCTTGCAGTAAACAGGTTGATTGGCATTTGGCAAGATACACCCATCCAAGAAAGGCTATGCTTGAACTTGACGGTGAGCTAAGACAGTGTACAACTTGAATTAGACATCCTCCAACTAGTGGGGCCCTACTGGAAGTTTCTAAACCAGGCTTTCCATCTTAATGCTTCCAACATCACTCAATTCTCTCAGCAGGATGCCTTTTCTCTAATGTAGGTTTCTGATACCTTTGTCTACTATGAAATAACTGTATTTAGTGGGTTTTTCTCTATGACTTATATTCTTTACCATTGGTTTACAAGTGTATTTTAGTTCCAATACCATGCCACTTTTGCTAATATGCCTCTGTAGTATAATTTAACATCCATTATTGTGATGCCTCCTGGTTTATTTTTCTTGCTAAGAATTGCTTTGTATATTTTGGGTCTCATTTTTGACAAATTAATGTTGTGATTGCTTTTTCTATTTCTTTGCAGAATGTCATTGGAATTTAAGTAGGAATTGTATTAAATATGTGTAATGCTTTTGGCAGTATGGTCATTTTGACAATGTTAATTCTGCCTATCCAAGAGCTTAGGAAATCTTTCCATCTTTGATGGTCTTCTTCAACTTCTTTCTTTTGTATTCTGTACTTTTCATTGTAGAGGTCTTTCACCTCTACTATTAGATTGATTCCCACATATTTTGTTTTGTTTTTGAAGGTATTTCTCTTTCACTGGAGTCATCACTGATATATAGCAATGTATTCAATTAGTGGGTGTTAATTTTATATCCCACTAATTTGCTAAATTTATTTATTAGTTTTAGAAATTTTCTGGTGGAAATTTTTGGATTGTCTAAATATAGAATCATGTCATTGACAAATAATGATAGTTTGGGTTCTTTTTCTCCTTATATGCCTTTAATTTCTTTCTTTTGCTTTTTCTGGTTAGAATTTTAACCATATGTTGAATTACATTTTCATCCCTGGGATGAACCCCAACTGGTCACAGTGAGCTACCTTTTTAATATAGATTTTTATGTGATTTCCCAAAATTTTTTTGCACCTATGTTTATGAGAAATGTTGGTCTGATGTTTTCTTTCCTTGAATTGTCTTTGGTTTTGATGTCAAGGTTGCATTAGTTTTATAGAATGAGTTTGGAATGGTGCCCTCCTTTTCTATTTCATGGAATGATTTGATAAGTATTGGCATAATTTCTTCTTTGAAGATCTTGTAGAACTCTGTTGAGAATGCATCTGGTACTGGGTTTTTCTTAGTTGGTAGACTAACCTTGGTTGTAGACTTAAAATAGTATTTTAAAAAATAAATAATTTATGGAAGCAGTGTCTACAATAAGTTTGGCCTCTTTTTTCAGGTTTTGATTTTTGCATATTAAAGGTTTTATAGCTTTTTCTTCCTCCACACAATTTTTAATTTCTCCATGTAATAGATTTAGATGTTTTTGTATTTATAAACCCTCCAGGAGAACAGAAAGACAGTGGGTATAGCCTCCTTCTCAAGAATGTGAGGAAAGAAATGCCAAATTTATGTCCTCATTTTCTCAGCCCTGTGAATCATGCAATATAGTCCCATAATTTCAGTGCTGCTGGGGCATCCTTTACATTAAATGTTCCATTTAATTTTCTCAGGCAAATTCTGAAAGATTATTAGGTGTTTGGCTGTGAGAACTGACATTAAGTCTCTTTAAGTTAGTCTCTTGTTTGATCCAAAGTTCTGTGGACCCATCATCATTGCCAAATTGAATAGCAGAGCCAGAGTTCCAGTGCAAGCATTCTCTTCCATCTCTTTAACACATGCCTTACCATTTTTGATCTATTGAACACTGAAAAAGTGATTGTAGATTCTTTGTGAGTCATCACATAAGTAGGAAGAGTGATGGGATAAATGATTTAATCTTACACTGCAGTTTTATCAAATTACATTTCTAATGAAAGAATTATTGAGAGTCCATCCTCTTGATATAATGCTTATGAAATGAATACAGTGAGTTTATGTATAAATGCAGAGAAAGAAAAGGTATTCAACAAATAACCCCTGTGAGAAAAGAACAGATATCCTGTTAGCAGGATGAATCAGAGGAGATATTTAAGTTTGAAAAGCTGAATTTCATAAAATTTGAATTCCAGTTTTGATGGTGTGATAATTCCTACACCAAGATGTGTGTGTTTTGTGAAAAATCAGAAGACCACATTTCAGAAATAGGAGAATTGAAAACAGGAGAGTTTTGGTTCATAAACTCCTTGGTGACATTAGCTATAACTTCAGGGTAAGGACGGTTTTTTGAAAAAAACAAAGTGGACATTTTCTGGTGGGGTACTGTTGAGTGGACCCAGGGATTCTTTACAATTAGATATATTCCCAATTCCCAGTCCTTTTAACTTTTTTTGGGGGGGACAATTTCTCACTATGTGTCTTAGGACACTAAGTTGCTGAGGCTTGTCTTAAACTTGACATCCTCCTACTTCAGACATCCAAGTTTCTGTAACTATTGTGACATGAATGCCTAGCCAAAGTGAGCTTTAGATAAATAGCTTATCTGTTTTATTGCCTCTCTACAGATTATGAAGTAACACATACATTTGTTGCAAATGCAATAAAACTTTCCATTTAAAAGAAAATCAAATATTTCAATTCTAAAATCTAGGCATTGGTAAAAAGCAAAATGAAATTCAACATGTCACAATCTTGTTGATATATTGTTACCAAAGAGTAAAAGGGAATGTCTGCCATGAACAAGTTTAAAAGAACTGAAAGTCCTCACTTTGAATTGATATTGGTTGGAAGTTGCTGAAATATTTCTTAACTTAGAAAACTCTAAGTGCTTATTCATGCATACACTGAAGGATACCTGAGGGCTGAGAAGACCCATAAGCTCCTGAATCTCCTTCAAAAAATCTACCTGTGTTTCTCAATCTTCTATCATTCTGCTCAAAATGCATGAATTCAGACATGTGAGAAGCAGCATTAGAAACATCTCCAGTAGCATACACTAGTTACCATTTCTTTTCTTTTAAAATCACATATTCCTGGGAGGTTTCAAGATGGCGGACTAGAGGGTGGCTGCATTTCATGTTGCTCCATGATGCAGGATTCAAAAGAGGAGATAGTGAGAGACTTGGGACCAACTCAAGGCCGCCAGGTGAGTCTCTCTCATTGGGGAGGCATCCCGGATGGGGCGATAGCCCCGGAACGTAGGGAACTTTGTGAAGAAGAGTTGCCTGGTGAGATGCCCCTCCCCCCACTGGAGTGGTAAACACGGACCACTGGGAACATCGTAGAGGTGGCTGCTCAGCACAGCGCTTGGACTCGGAGCAACCACTGGGGCTCCAGGTGACTGCCTGAGGAGGAGATGTTTGGTGAGCTGTTTGGACTCAGATCGATCACTTCTGAACACCGGGGAGGGTTTGCCTGGAGGAAGAGGAGGAACGTGGCAGGTCACTTGGTCTAGGAGTGACTGCATCAGAGCTACAGGCGGTTGCCAGAGGAGGAGGCGAGTGGTGAGTTATTTGGACTCAAAGCGACCGCTCCTGAACACCGGTGGCCTGCCTGGAGGAGGAGCGCAGTGGGTCACTTGGTCTCTGAGCAACAGCTCCTGAACACCCGGGTGGCTACCCTGAGGAGGAGGAGGAACAGGGCGGGTCACTTGGACACGGAGGAGTGACTGCCTAGGGTGACGGGCAGTTGGTGGGAGGAGGAGACACGAAGTAACTTGCTTGGACACTTGACACTGCATCAGAACACTGGGTGGTTGTCCAGAGGAAGAGGTGTGTGGTGGGTCTCTGGGTCTTGGAGCTATTGTATGGGGCTCCAGGTGGCGACTCGGAGGAGGGGCTGCATAGCCAGGTGATTATTTGCAGAGCAGGGTCCCAGAACCTAGGCAGCTTCTTGGTGGTAGAGCCGCACAGAGACACGCTTAGGGGCAGAGCGAAGGTTCCAGGACTGTGGGCAGATTCTCTGAGGAGAAGCAGCCTAAGGAGACTCATCTGCGAAGGGTGAGGCTCCCAGGCCCAGGAGGTAGGTCCGGGCCCCTGGGAATGTTGCAGAGGAAGGCAGCCCAACCTAGG